>NC_132895.1:24779303-25079303 GCF_030463535.1 Salminus brasiliensis
GGATGGAAACTTCAGGTCTGAAAAGGTAATAAAATCCGCCTCAGGGCTGCCCAAGCAGCTGGATTTTTACTTTCTGGACCTGAATTTTCCTTCCCTAATCTCAGTCACATTTATTTGCAAGCAGCTTTTCCTTTTCAAGAAGGAAATGGCCAAAAGGTCAACTGTGCTTGAGGCTGAGCACTCATTAATTAAACATCCTTTTCAAAGACACATTATAATCAGTACTCTTATGAAGATTAAGTATGAAGTATGAAGAGAGTGCAGGAACAAGGCCGAGATGTCCCTATACTCAGACTGAGGGAAACGACAGCCAGGGAAAAGATACAGCGGCACAGACCTGATGCTGACGTTCACCTTGCGTGCACAGAACTGCATATGCGGCTTTCTCAGCGGTGTCCGGCGCACTGAAAACATGAAACGAGCTCCAGCCAGTCCGGGACAACAAGGGGGTGTTGCAGTTTATTTTCAGTATTTTGCATTGACTTCTATTCAGAGTCAGGACCATTTTTGCCTTCTCCTGTAAAATCATCATATCGGACAGCGACAATATGGTTAACATAGTACATAGTACTTGGTTCTGAACTACAGTTACGAGTTACCTTTGCACTTATTGTATTCAGGGGCTTAATAATCTATACGTCATATATAGTTATAGTGGCATGCACAATGCTGAGCTACCCTGGTCACATTTTTGTTACACAGAAAACATGAAACGAGCTCCAGCAAGTCCGGGACAACAAGGGGGTGTTGCAGTTTATTTTCAGTATTGGGGAATACAATAACTCTCCTGTTGACATACTAGCTCTCGAATTAGAAACGTGCTAGAAGATGCACAAGTTTACATAATCCAGACAGATCGCATTCCTGTTTAGAGCTTGATTATTTGTGGTGATCCAATAATATGTTCTGCATAGCTTATAATATTTGAATCTAAACACCATACAGTAATTACAGAAACATCATACTTTGCATATGTCATCATTTCAACAAGGCTAATAAAATAGACAACATTCCGGCGTTGGGATTTTATAAAAACAGCACCCAAAGAAAACAAAGATTTAAGACTGGTTTATTTGGTTGTACCCATCTGGGCCTAAAATTGCATACTGGTTCACACACACATATATGATCTTGTCATTATTGCTATGCTGTAGAGCGGTGGCTCAGATATTAAATACTACTGTACATTATGGCAAGGGAAGCGGGCTCTACTTAAGCATTAACTTGGCCTGACAATGCTGATCGGTTAACTTTCCATAAAAACAATTTCGACACACTGGAACTGACACAACTAACATAGTCCATGAGTTTGTCTCGCTTTCTTCAGTGAGAAATCGAGAGTCAAAAAAATAAGCAAAGACATTTCAAAACATAATAAAGGGGGTGAATGTATAAAATAAAAATCCAAAAGAAGGTAACCTGAATGGTCCTACCAAAGTGGGGAAAAAAGGTGGCGAGTGGCAACGCAATTGGAAAGGTGGTCCTCATACCGCGGCTCTGTGTCTGAGGTCCTGAGCGCTGCCTTTGGTCCGTTTACAATGTCAATGAGGAAAATGGCAGAAAACAAAACAAGAAAAAAAAGGAGAAAGAAACAGACAAACGCTGACGTCGCTATGATGATGGAAGACAAGTCCGTGGTTGGCCTGCGATGTGGAGCTCATAAATTAACTGAAAGGGAAAACAAAGGACAAAAACAATGAAATGAATGAGTTAAAAGAAAGGAAAACGAAAGGTGGAGTGAACTCATGCATAACTGAAGGCATCCCAAAGGATAACTTGCTAGAACTGGGATACATGTAGAGATGGCCTACTGACAACAGTAAGTTCCACATTACACCAGAGGAGGGCGCCTGCATGTTTATGTTTAGAGAGTTAATATTAATGTTTTCAGGGACGCTCAGAGTCCAACATTAATGGGTTTTCTGTTTTTTAGGCTATTTGTAAATTAATCTGCTTAATACAGACGAAAGCACTTATATTTTACCTCCACACAGACGAATATGAAATATGTCAACGCAGCTGTCATGTTTCTGACTGCTTTCCATCAGTGCCTTCTACACACTCACAGAGCACTTTAATAGGAACACCATACTTATACTGGTTAGGGTCTGCATTTGCTCTCAAATCCACCTCAATTTCACGGGCTAGGGACTCGGGCTAGGGACTCGGGCTAGGGACTCGGGCTAGGGACTCGGGCTAGGGACTCGGGCTAGGGACTCGGGCTAGGGACTCGGGCTAGGGACTCGGGCTAGGGACTCGGGCTAGGGACTCGGGCTAGGGACTCATGCATTCTATAAACTCAAACCAGTCTCGGTTGACCTCTCTCATTAACAAGGGACTGTCTGTTGGACTGACGCTCACAAATATATATTTATTTATATATTTTTAGATCAAACCAGCCCAACATTTATGGCACGTTAAAAATTACAGAGATCCCATTTTTCCCATTGTTCTGATGGTTAATGTGAACGTTACCTTAAGTCGCTGGTCTGTACCTGCTTGATATTATGCACTGCCCCGCTGACACATGACTGACTGGTTCGATAATTACATGAAGAAGAAGGTGTGCAGGTGTTCCTAATAAAATGCTCAGTGAGTGCATGTTCATGACTTTAGTGAGAATGAACTTCTTCACAAGGAGCTGACCAGCTCATCAACCAATCAGCACTTAGTAGCAGTAATGCTCGAATCCTACTGCCCAAAATCTGCTTGCTGTAGAAAAAACCTTAAGATAATGAGATAACTGCTGTGTGAAATATTAGAAAAATAATAATTGACACATTTTAGCCATAGTAGCTCCATTCATTAAGGACTCCTTGACAGGCAACCTGAGAAAGCGTCTAGGCTCGTTTCTCATTACACTGACCTGAGAAAGGAGAACCCCTTGCCCCTGTCTATGGCTGCTCTTTTAAATATATTAACTTATAAATGAATGCAAACTGTGATATTAACTAATAGGTCCGCTTTAATGGAATATTTGACTCAAACCATCAAACGAATGCAGTGAGGATATGCAACACTGAGGCAGAGGACATCCATCACCACAAGATGGCGCTAGATACACAAAATAAACTGTTTCTACTGTTTAGGAAACTGCATGTTGAGGCGCTCATACTGAAATCATACTGAAATACCTACCCTACCAAGAAAATCAGGAAACCCAAGGCCAGACAACAGTTTCTATTATATTAACTCCGCCGACCAAGAGCTAACTAACAATGACCCCCTTCACACTGATGGTCTTTTGCTGGCTTGAGATGCAACACTGTGCACAATTTCTATAACAAGGCCGAATAACAACTGTAGATTTCCTTCCTGGTCACTATATGAGTTACACCTCCCTTATAGGTCAACCACAAAGATACTGCAGTTACAGACTGCAGCCCATCTGTTCATCACTACTCTCCCCTCTCCCACATTCATCACTGGTCAATTTCTGACCACATGACCAAGAGAGGACGGGTAACAAACTGTGCGTCAACAGATGGGCTATACAGTCTGTACGCCAGCAAAGGCTAGAGGGTATGGGTCTCTAATAAAGAGCACAGTACATCAAACCCCTCTGCCCTGCAGTCATTCAGAGTGGGTTTGGGGTGAGAAACGGACAGGCTGTGATCTCTTTACAGTGGAGGTAATAATAACCAGACTTCACAATGTCTACAACACACACTGTGCCTTAAAACACCCTGGATGTAACTTTTCCACCTTAAATGTATATAAAAATACATATTTTAGACTAAAACCACTTTGGAACTATTCTTATATATAATATATAATTTTATATAATCATGAATATGGAAGCATATTTGTAACCATTTAGTGTAATTACTTTCTGTGAAGTAGCTTTTAGGGCCACTCCTTAGGTTCCAGTCTGATTCCAGTCTGGTTTCAGTCACCACCACTGTAAACAATTCTGATACAGTAAGTTTCTCTAGTACAGAGCATTTCACATCACAAACACTCTTAGGGTGTGTTTATACATGTCTGCTTTGGCTCGATTATGCCTTTTTAGTGTGATTCGTTGGAGTAAGTGTAAGCTGCCTTTCATGTAAGCTGGTGCACACCAAAGAAGCGGGCCGAGACCGCAGGCGAGTTTGGGGATGCCATGCCGTCTGGATCTGCCCGCTTTATCACGGGCGAGCCTGCGTGAAGATCTGCCCACGTTTCTGTGCTTTAACTTCTTCTGTCGGTTGCTATAGTTTGGCAAGGCTGTGTCCCAAACCACAGTGTTTCAAAACTAGCCACATTAGCTGGGATGCAGCCACAGCAACGTAACATAAGACAGGTTTCCCTGCTAGTTATTGCATGGGTCATGCAGGAGCTGCTGATATACTCGCCTTATGCAGACCTCTACTTGCAATCTTCTGCCATACGTGCGTCACACGTCATGTTTTTTTTTTCCCCTTTGTGGTTCGAGTGCAAATATGTCAGCATGACCGCAAAGCGAACCAGGACTGAAGTCTAGCAATGTGTCAAGTATAAACACACCCTAAAAAACTTTGGATTGCCCTTTTAAATATTAAATTATATTGAATATAAAAAGTAGGTGCTTTCTGACACTGTATAATGTACTGTAAACTAACAATAATAATGTTATAAAACTAAATAGCCTAAACATTGCCTGTATTCTTTACTGTATTTATGTATTATCTATATTTTTGTTCTGTTTTATTGGCTGCGTATCGACATTCCTGCATGGTCAAATGAATTGCGATTGAAAATATTTTGAATGCAGCCAGCAGATGGCGCAGGACTGTGCTTTCCCTTCCCCATAACAGTAATGGGGGTAATGAGTAAACTTTGAAATTTTAAAATAAGGGAAGTAGAAGGGAAGTAGAAAATAGCAACGTTAAGAGAGCTTTAAAAGAAGAGGCACTCACTTCTTCTTGTCTTTGTCCTTCTTGAGCGGCTGTGAGAGGGAGAGGGTCTCGGCAGCCACTTTCCTCTTGTTGAAAGCGTTCATCTCCTCCTCCAGGTCCCTCTTCTTCTCCTCCACCTTCCTCTTCTCCTCCTGGTGCATGCGCTTCAGCTGCTCAAACTTGTCGTGGAGCTGGGGGAGAAGGAGCAGCATCAGACAACACAATCTCACCCAGGCATCAGCATTCCAGCTGGAGATTGCAATGGACTGAGGCGAGAGGTGATTGCATTAGAGAAATATGCATCTGTAGGGGTGTGGAGGAAGTTGGTGGTGTACAGTAAGCCGTTCAACCTTTCTAAGAACTTTACTGGATTTTCCACATCAGCCAGTCATTTAACAGTATACAACACTAATGCAAACTGACTGATATGCTATACACAACCTACCATGATTATTAACAAGCAATCAGGGGCGTGTTCTCAAATTTCAGTCCTGCAGCACTTGCACATGCTTACAGTTTCTCTGGAGTTGAATCAGGCACATTAGAGCAAGGAATGTAGCACTGATAAACTAACAGTTTTAATATCATCAAGTTAAGGCTAAAAAATAAGGGTTAGGATTTATACGACTGCTCGAAATAACCAGAGTGTGATCCCAGATTTGATCAAACCAGAGGGCATAACTTTTGTTTTCTTAACAACTACAACTAGGGTGATTATTAATGTTCAGTTATATTCAATGTTAGACTTAGAATTATGGTATTTACTGTGAATATGTTGAATATAATACACAAAGACATCACACAAGGATTGGTAGCAGCATTAAACAGTGGCTACACCTCAAATGGCTCACACAGCTATTCCCTATTCCCTATGTAATACACCATGGGAATTCAAAGATTTTGGCTTCTGCACCCAAATACAGCACTGCATGTCCAGCAGGGAACTGTGCCCACATGGTTAAAGCTCACATTACAGTTCCCTAGAAAGGTTCTGCACTGTTTGGTAGAAGTAGTGGGCCCCTTGAGAGGTAAAAAGGTATAATATAGTTTTATTGGTGCTAATCGAATCTGTGGCTTACTGTTTTAGTAAAGTTTAGGTTAGGATTAGAGCATTTACAGTTAGAATACTAAGATTAGGCTACATGAGACAATGCATTCTAAATTTGACTACTGTTTACCTCTCGCTCCTTTTCCTTCAGTTCCGCCTCCGTTTCCTTTACTTTATTGACAAACATCTGCCTCATCTCCTCCTCCTTACGCTGCAGATCACCCAGGAACTCTTTCCTCTTGGCCTCGTAGGTCTCCTGTAGACTGAAGCACAGTCACAAAGACATGTCAGGTGGCTTTCACGCTGATCTAAGAGGAGTCTTGCAGTGTTTCTAATACTGTTTTATGACATTCTGCGTGCATCAAGCAGGTTTGCGTGGAGCATCGACAAATATGGAATGCAGGTCAAAGGTTGTTCCTCACCAAGCATTTGCCTTACACAATATAGAAATGTCCTGATCTGATGTAAAGTCATTTGGACCAGTGAGTCAAATTATCTGCGAGGTGGGGGGCTCAGAGAGGCTCAGTGGTCTATTGCACCATCACTATGAGCCAGGGTCACGAGTTTGAATCCCGAGCCATGCCGCTTTGCCGTCAGCAGCCTGTCCTTACCCTACTACTAGTGTCAAGCGCATTGCTAGTGCTAGGCAGAGCTACAAACAGGTGGGTATATTGGCAAAATTAAATTGGAAGAAAAAAAAAATATATATAAATAAATAAATAATAATAATAATAATAATAAAAACAAAAGATTAATGATGCTAACAAACACTAGACATTTTTGTACATATTCTAGAGTTTGCTTCCAAAGTTAGACTTGCAGCTGCAGAGCAGAACCAAAAAAAAAAAAAAAAAAAAAATTTGCCAAACTTTTTATGAGTAAATACTCACTATTAAGGACCTGGATAGGAAACTGTGGCTAAAAATACGTTTGTGTTCCAAGATGTGGCTCTGAGTAATTGTGGTCTACCTGAATGGCTGGCTGTCCGGGTCCGTGTCTTTGAAGCCCATCTCCTCCAATTTGCAGCGTCTGTAGAGCTCATAGTGCCTGGCATGAGTCTGCTCCCGCAAGTCCTCCATATTCACACGAATCAGCATCTCCCGTAGCTTCACAAAGTCACAGTGACTCTCATTCTCCACTGCAACACACAAACACACACACACATACATCAATATAATTATGCCTGACTGCACATTGATACATGTGGGCTTTCTGGCTTGACTACCAGCATGTACAACGACTGCCAGTGTTATTCAATACCTAAACACTGACGTTACCACTGCATCTGGTAAACGTGCGGCTTCAGTACACAGTGGTGAATTAGTCTGCTCTAGCTACAGAACACGATAACATTACACAGACTAAATCTTACTGGATATGGAAGTGTTTCCTCTCCATGTACTGTACTGTACAGTAATACATGACTTCCAGCATGGCTTCAATTCTGTCAGCTCTGTGTATGAACATGTTTACGTCAGAGTTTTTCTACTGGTTTCCAACTAAACCTAAAACTGGAGCTTCCAAAAAAAAAGGCAGCAGCATATGCCTGCCTGCAATGTAGTGAGCCTTTTTCTTTCTGCAGGAGAGCGAGTGGGCGGCGTAACACAGTTTCTGATGAGGAGATGTCGGCACAGGAATGAAAACATCCATTTAAACTATCAGTGCTCTTTCCTGTTCTGCATTCCTGCAGCTGGACTGATGCCATCACAAATTCAAGAGCAGACAAAAGCCCTGCAGAAGAACGAGAGCAGATCCTATCAGAACGAAAGCTGAACCATTCAAATTCGGAACACACTTATAGACGCTCTCAATATATAAGACATAATGATCAGCCATTGCTCACACGGTCCCACAGCTGATGAATTCTGATTGGCTGCAGTTGGTCACACTTTTTAACAGAGATGCTCTGGTCTTGAGACCCATCTCTCTGTACAGTTATTGTCTCTACTGTCTGGAATAGGCTTTTTTTTACTAGATTTTGGAGCACTGCTTTGAGGATCTGATTGCATTCAGCGACAAGGGAGTTTGTGAGAGTAGGACATTTAAAATAAGAGTCTGTTCTGAGATATTCAGATTAGTCCATCAATCTGTGTTATTTACACAGTGTACAGGGCAGCTACAGGGTTCAGAAAATGCTAAAATACTAAAAATGCTAAAATACTTCCATTCTTTCTCATTCAATTTCACTCCAGGGTCAATTTATAATAATATTAACAATAACACTAAGGAGAACAACAACTGACTGTCTGTTATTGTACCATGAAAAATCTCATATTGTTGCAACCCTAGCTTGGGGGCTTTATACCTCTCTAGCCAAGAAGTTCATGTGTATCTATTGTAGAGAGCCCTCTTCTATTGACAATACTTCTCTACAGGGACTAGACCAGCTGTGTGCACGCATTTGCACATCTGCATCAGCAAAGGGTGCAACCTAAAGTAGCTGAATGCATTTGTTAGAAGAGGTGTCCACAAACATCTAGTCCTGTAGTGCATTTCCATACAACATAGCTGGTTATAGTTGTGCAAATGCACACTGGTGCCTTCTGGTGCTTTCAGCCAAATGAGGATCTCCACATATGATGTATTACAATAACGGACAGAAAAAGAACTGAATGTACTTGAATGTGAATGAGGTCGTCAGACACCTTCACTAGATAGGAGTTAACGACTCAAAACCAGCCAGGAAGCCAAACCAGCAGGAGTGAAATATCAACCCCCTCTGGAGAACAAAGTGCAATGTGCTCCAAAGCAGAGAAAAATTTATAGGGAGTATAACTGGAAAGCCCTCTGGAGACTACCGGTTGTCTGACCCAGCTGGAGAACGGAGAGGCGCTCTCGGTCAAACTGCAGGCCTGAGAAACTTCCCAGAGCTTTACAGCAAATAGGCAGACCATCAAATCTGCCTGCAGATCAGTGAATGGACATCAAGGTCTATTTTCACCCGCATTTCCTGAGAGTAAACGGTTCTGTAAATGGATCCCGACTCACAGAACATGTTCAGTACCCAGCCAAGAGAGCAACTCATTAGTTTAATCAAACCCTCTGACCAGAAGAAGGCAGTATTGACTGTATTGAGCGACACAACATGCTGCACCACACAGGACTAAAGCAAAGCAGCAGCAATTACTACAGCCACTTGATATTTCCTCAACACCTTCACACTTTGCTGAGCTGCTAAACCATCAGGGTAAACAGTGCGTCATTTGGAGATATGTCATAACGTCATTTTGGGAGAAGGACCACACCCCGAACCTCATACCCTTCATATAATAATATACCCTGCTTCTCTGTCCAACCACGTAGCGAACAAACTTCGCACCCATCTCCAACCCCCTCTCCTCATTTTCATCAGTCACTCACCACACAAACACACCACGCTGACCACAGGAAAGTCGACCCATACAATACTTAAGCGTCCGCCCTACCGTTCTACCTCAGCAAAAAGTCCATTTGCCCAAAGCTACCACAACATGGATATGTGAATGAAGAGGCTTCACTAAAGTATCCCATTGGTCAGCAAAGGGTTGGTGAAGCTGCAGATTTTCATTCTAAACAAGCAGGAGAACGTTTCATACAGCTAATTAACTGAGACCAACTGATTACAAGCTTCTGCTTGATTGGACTGAAAACCTGCAGCTACTGGAGAGTCCTGAATGAAAAAAGTCTTCACAGCTATTTACAACCATCTCTCACATTGACCAGTCTGTAAGTATACACAAGCCATCAATGCAACCAACCATTATGAAGCTTCAGAATTAGGGCTGTGTAAAGGCAAAAGCCTGGTGATTGTTTTTTTTTTTTTTATCATATTTTAGGAAAACTGCCATAATATAAAAACACACCATCATGCTTAAAAAATCAAAGTAAAAGAAAAGTTGACTTCTTATACAGTCAGACCAGTGGAATATGAAGACAACACCGCTATCTAGTGGCCGGAGTTTAAACACAACACAAAATAAACCACTGCCTGACACCAATGTTTGCGTGTGAACTAGGGTTGGGCAATATGATGATATTTTATCGAATCATGATACATTCTGTTATTGTGATACACAATATGCTTTGCATCTAAGCATGTTGAGAGTATAGTCAGTGCTTAATAAAGATTTATCAGCTGTAGATTTCATTACAAACTGTGTAATTAGACAAATGTTCAGCAGATTTTAAATCGATGTAAAAAATAAAAAAATCACTGTATTCAGTACGGGAGAGTATCTGAATAGTAGTTTTTAGGAATCTGTCGCTACTAATGTATTTAGTCTGTGGTTACATGTATCGTGATAAAAATCATGTACATATTGTGAAATACCATTAAAAATCAATACTGCATTCAAAAAATCAATACAGAGTCAGTACTGCCAAACATAATATCGCAATACTTCGATACAATGATATGCCCTTACACCCCAGATATGGGTGCTATAAGGTTATGGAGGACTTTAAAGCATTAAAAATCAGTTCATCTGATATAGTCTGATGAAGATGTATATAGTATAAGTCTTCTGTTCTAGGGTAGTAAACATATTGTGGTCCATTTTTTTTAAAAGTAGTTATTTAATGCTTATCTTCAGTATGTAGTGCATATGTGGCACTAACCAATCTACGGATTGCTAATAGATGAAAACTGCAGAGTTTAGCCTGTGTATTGTAGGACACACACACACACATACATAATGGGCAAAAAAAAGACATTGCGCCTGAAATGTTGCAGCAGGCGCAGGCGCTGGCGCTGCCGCCGCACTCCCATCCCTAAGCGGAGCCTGGGAGCCATTTGTTGATCTCTGACTAAAAGGCCTCAGGGGAATGAATGTTTGTAGCGGGAAGAGACTCGCTTTTCTCCAAGCTCACGAGCTAAAAACAGCATGAGGGGAAGAAATGCCAGCAGTCTCCTATCAGTCATTCTGTTGGGAGTCGACTGTGTACAGATAGAGATCTGAGACGTGTAGGGCTCTGCGTAGTCTCCGTCTCACTCCCTGTAACGATCGCTCAGTTAACCTCCTTAAAATTTTTTTATTCATTTATGTATTTCTACTTTTCTACTGTCTGCTTTTTCAATCAGCAGGGACTAGTTGATGTACATGATGATCATGGATATTTTATATTCTCCTCTTGGTCCTTCTTACAGTACGACAGGGCCTCATCTACACACCCACTTACATGGATCTGTTCTACATGTGGATTTTGCATATGCAAATTAAGTCGTTTTAGGTCTTTAAAGCCTAAACCAACAATACATTTCCAGAAAAAAGTTAATTTTTTTAAACTGGAGTGTTTATTTGGCCTTCTGACCAATTCATTTAAGGAAGAGCTTAAATAACACTTACAGGACTTCTTATATTTATATGTATTTATACAGGACAGTATTATATCTGACATGTACAATGTATTGCTCACAGCAGATTTTTTTAAACAAGCTAAAACATACAGGGCATACATTTCTAAGCCCTTACACTCAAACTTAGAAATCTGTATCTTTCAGGTGCATGCAGTATATGGATAATCTGTAATTTCAATTTCTTGTTTATGTAATAAATTCTGATTTATCTGATTTAATATATATGACTGTCATATTATATTGTTACTATGTCATATTTTGTAATAATTAAGGATAGATAATTATGTCATTGTTATATTGATGTTGCGGAGGTCTCAAAAACTCAAATATGCATAAAATATAATACACTTGGCTTTAAAGGGTTAACGATGTTTATATGTTTATAATACAGCACTTTATGACTCTCCAATAAAAACTGTGCAGGTCTTGTTCCAGAGGCCCGAAGCTGATTTTGAGCAGCTCTCAGTATAACTACGAATACGAGCAGAGCTCTGGTGACTGGTGTAGATATTTGGCCGTCTGCGGTCTGTTGCTCCTCTCTCATGTGAAATATCTGGGAGTCTCTTTGGTTTTGCTGGCTACCCAGTTATGAAGGCAAAACTGAACGGCTAACAATGTGACCTTTCCTCAGCCAGAGCTTTCAGCAGCCGAGCGAACATGGCATAATTAACTCCCACCCAGCAGACTTTATCAGCACTGGGGCGGATGAGATCGGTTTCACACGAGAGCCATTGTAAAAATAGCCCTAAAGACTCCTCAGGGGAGACAGAAACATTGGGGATAATTGAGGAGCTGGGCTCAACCAGAAGACCCAGCTGGGCTCAGATTGAGTCTAACATCCCCTTGAGCACAGCATTCTCAAACGACAAACATGCTTGATCAACAACAGACTGAAGCAGTGAGGGGACATGTAATGATGCACAAAACCCCCAGTAAATATAAAAAGGGCCTGAGGTTGTTCCCTGTGTTCATATGTTAATATTAGCATGATGAGGTTTTCACTGGGGGGCTGAGGTCTGACAGTGATCTGATTTTCAATATTTGTTTTAGGAGTTGTAGATCTTCTACACAGAAGACTCCACAGAGCCGCAATTCTACGTCGCACAGATCCTGGTACTTTCGCTCAAATTTATGAAAGTTCTCCATTAGAAAATCAGCATGTGCTGCTCTGCCTTCTAACCAAACCAAATCCCCCCCAAATCACAAGCCCTACAATTTATTTAAAGTAGAACTTTTATTTAAGCATGGGTGTATTCATAACTTAAGCCCCTCTCAGCCCAATTTACTCTGACAGAATGTACCCAGATGCCTCATGACAAATGAAAGACCCTCAGAAGAGACTGAGGGTCCTATTGAACATGACATTGATACATGAATATTAAAGACACTGTGATGTCCATGTGGTGGCAGTGCTTACCTTGGACCACTCCCCAGGGGTACTGCCTGGCCCTCACCGTCTTATTCCCCACTTTCACCTCCTCCACACTGCCCACTACAGCAAATGGTAGATGAGCCTGCATAAGAAAAGAGCAGTCATTGGTTTCTTGGTATACACAAAAGTCACGGTTCGGTTTGGTTCACACCGCAGTTTGGACCTCGCGAGTACGGTACAACAGGAAATCCCAGGTTTCTTTTGTTTAATTTGAACAGGCAGTTGTGCAAGTTACAGTTTATTTCATTTGGTACCAGATAGCACCCCCTGAGGTAGTTAATACAGCCTGTAGTGTGTTAATTAAGCAGCAAATCTTAGCATGTTCAAAATGTTATCACACACACACACACACACACACACACACACACACACACACACACACACACACACACACACACACACACACACACACACACACACACACACACACCATTTTAGGCCAAATCACCATGATTTCATGAGTTGCAATAAGAGGCCATTTTTTGGACCACAGGGAACATCTCTTTCTAAAGATCTATCAGGATATCGCTGGTTCAAGCCTTGGATCAATCTCCTCCAAGCATGTTCAGCTGTCCAGTGACGTAGCATTGACGGTAGCTGGAAAAGGTGCAGTTGGCTGGCTTCATGTGAGCCAGAGGAAGAATATGTTAGCTTTCACCCTCCCAGTACTGGCAGAATCATGCAACAGGGGGTGTTCTAGCTAGTGGGTGGGAAATGGAAATGGGTAAATTACTAGTGGAAAAAATGAAAACATTAAATAAAACATGTGGCTAACAACAAAGGTTTGCTATAGGGATGGACAAATGCTTTCGGAGTTTGGGACTACATATACATTGACTATAGTGTAGTTGGTAGTTTAGCAAGTTGTCAATATAATGTAGAAAGCAGGCAACACACTTAGTTCCTTAGTGCCACGGTGGGTCTAGCACCTACCCAGAACCACTGGACGGACAAACCCCTGGACAAACCCCTGGACAAACCCCTGGACAAACCCCTGGACAAACCCGTGGCAGTTAACTGCAGAGGCCAGTCAACATGAATAACCAGGAAACGCCTACTAGCTGAACAGAGTGCCACTGAGTGTTATCAAAGCTGGCCATGGTTTATCATCACTCCACATTCCACAGGTGAACTCTCTTGCTTTCTTCATGGATTGATGGCAAGCTGCCCAAAAAATAATGCTTAAGACAAAAATTAAACAAATGTCTGAATCATTACCTTTAGGTCACCACTGTTTTCTAAAATGAATGAACTCGCTCTCTGCTCAGGCTTCAATAGCTAATTACACCCTCAGTATGATGAAACTGTTCTCACTACTCCTCTGAGTGATCATGAAGCAAAGTGTTCTGCTAAAAGCTCATAAGATTAATTTAGCATTAATGGTCAGTAGCATGGACCAGCCAACCAACCAGCAGCAGCTCTAATGCTTTCAGAACATCCAAAAACCCAGTGATGATTACTTTTACAAGCAACGGCGCTCTCTGGGATTTAAAAAACATATGTTTGGATACATTTCCATCTATATTTCATAAAAGATAATCAGAGAGAGTGTGTGAGAGAGAGAGAGACTGTTACCATTTGCATTTATTACCCACTTATTTTCCCTGATTCTGCTAATACCCTGATGAATACCCAGCATGTTTAGCAGCGAACAGTCCAGTAACATTCTAAAGTGCCTCCTGCTTTAAGTTAATGTACTTTGTGAGAGCACTACCAAGTAGAAAAACAGCATTAAGTGAGCTGACTGACATGGCTGGTTTGAGGTGAAACAGAACACCGAAGTCGCGGCCTGGTTCACATCGCAGTTCAGACATCAAGGTTCAGTTCAGTATAACAGGACTAAAGCAACAAAAACCCCAGATGCAAAAGGCTAGGTGTCTAAAAGTACAAAATAAACAGAGTAATAGAAAATGAACTTGTGCTTTATGAGGCACGTCTGATTTTGTTGTATATTTAATTATTTCAAGCACAAATCCAACCCTCCTCCCTAATCTGAAAAAAGCGAGCAGGTCTTCTAGCTTCGGTGTGTCAGCTGTATGCGCCGTAGTCAGACGCCAATCAGCTGAGCCAAGCTTAGCATGGCATGTTGCTAACTTGCTAACTATGTCCCAATCCAATTATTTTGCACCCCCAACTGAATTTGAGTTCATTTATGCTGAGCATCAGGTGATACCAAACCCCGCCCTCAATCTCATCATTGTGTTTGTATAAATCATGCGGCCACACAGTTTAGATAAAACATGCTTTACCACTTCATTTATGTAACAGTGTCTATAATGAGATACTCTGGACTGATTTATTTAGTTAAGTAGTGACTATTCCTAAAAGTCACTGTGTGTGTGTGTGTTGTGGTACACACTCTGGACTGATATCTGTTGAGGCTTGTTGACTACTGGTGTGAAATAACTGTTTTATAGTGGGTAAATGTGCTGTGATTGGGGTTTCTATAGCATGTGTGTATTAGCGTTAGCCTCCTCCTGGCTCTTAAGGCGCTCGTCCGAGCGTTTCAGCATTTCAAGGGTCAGATATTATGGTCTTTTTTTATGTTCCACTGTAAAATAGCTCCACAATGCAGACTCTCAACTCTTTTATTTACCTTCTGAGAACGTCTGCACTGCTGCTGGCTGGGCAATAATGTCTGTTAATTGTGCTGAATTGGGACTAAAATAGCAGGCAGCCAATCTGTTAAAACAGGCCTGGATCGGCTCGGTTCCTGATCCACTGGATCCATTTGTTTCCACATTACATTCATGAATCTTCGCACATAGACTCCATACAACTGTATGCACCAAACAGTAACGTCCATACCCTGACAGTTCAGAATAAGTATACATATCGGTACATCCCTACATTACCACCTCTTCTTCTGGACCGCCTTTTACTGTTCTGTCCTCATTTTTCTGAGGACATCCCACTACACACATGTATAATTGAGGAGATACGCTAGCTAGCACCCCCCCCCCCTCCCCTCAAAAATAAAAACAATACCACCAAGCTGGACAGGTTAGGGCTAGCATTTTCCATTGAGATACGTTCCTGTATCTTTTCCAACATCTCTTGGCTAACGAGCATTTGAAAAAGAACGCTAATCATTAAAATCTTGGTCGGGACATCCCTCATCAGAACCATTTGGATTTTTACTGAATTACTCTGGAAAATTCAGCGGTGTATCTTGCCCATCTCAGCTTGCTCTACAGCTTTTACAACTCAAAAAAAAAAGAGCTTGACAATTTTCCAATGAAGACACTTACATTCATTGAAGAGTTAATCTCAGCGACGGCTTCGTCGTCCGTGGGGAACTGGTAGATCTGAACACCATTGCTCACCAGCTCACTCATGATTTTGATCTTGAACTTGTGCAGCTCGCTCTTGGAAATCGTGTCAGCTTTCGCAATGATGGGGATGATGTTCACCTAGACAGAGAACAGGCATGAAACATTCTGTAAGAAAGAGCATTTGAGCTGTTCGCTATACATGTTCGTTCACACAGTCTGGGCCTCTGAGGCTGGAGCCATTTTGAGTGAATGAGTCTGGGCCGATCAGTCTGTTTACAGTCTGCGCCAAGTCATTAAAAAGCGAGAGATCCTTCATAAACCACTGCCATCCAATGGTTGTCTCCCGAGGGCACATGTACTCGCAGATGTGTCTGTGAAACCATTTTTTCTGCAAAACCATTAATGCGAATCCAAAAAAACATTTCGGTAGTTCCCAAGCTCCTGGCCCCTGCTCCGACACACCTGATAAAACACAGGAAGGGTTGCGTAAGCAGTTGGTGAGCTGGATCTGGTGTGTTACAGTACAGAAAAGTACTACTGAAGAAGGTACTGTTTAGATAATCCTCCCTCATCCATTTAAAATGCCCATATAACTAGAAAGGTACGCCGAAGACACTACTCTTCATAAGTTAATATAAATAACTGACACACCGTAGCCAGCTTGAGTCCACAAGGAATGAGAATTATGAAACAGGATGACTGGTTGAGAGTTGTACTGGACGTGTAAGAGTGGAACTCCCACACAAACAGCTCAGCTGCCTCAAATTCCTTCAATAGAATAGCTGTGAATCCCATGGAAAACTGCCTCCCTCTGAGTACCTCATTCATTTTCTCCAATGTAACCAAACGCATCTGCTCATCTAACGGAGTTAGCCCTGAATAAGTGATTATGTCGAGATAAGGCGACGTTTATTCATCAAGCATTTCCTGTTTGAAGGCCCTTTCAAACCGTGCTACAAGCATATATGCATGGAAGACCCATGAGAAATGTGATCAAGGGAGGCCAGTCTGGCCGCTGGCCGCTAGCCACTTGCAGATCGTCACAGGACCATCTGTGCAGCACGCAACCTCAAAAGACTCCAGTCAAGCCAGAACTGAGCTTCTTCCATCTCTCACTCTCACTAGCTCTGGTTTTGACACTCCCGCTTTCACAGACTGAGGAAATGAAAAATTGATCTGCTCCCTTTCCCAATGGTTCGGGCTAGGGGAAGCCACTGCCCACTGTCCTACATATTCCACTGCTTGCTAATCAATATTTCAGCCAATATCAAGGACCTTTTAGACTTTTTAGCTTATGGCTAGAATTCAGTACTCTAACTTCCGAAACTGTGAAAGAATCTTAACCATAGACGCACTACAATGTGCATGCTAATTTGACATGGAGGGGCAGAGACATATTATTAGCATATTTAAAGCACGCAGGTGAAGAGTTCTATTCAGCACACTATACGTCCAAAATGACCTAGACATCCTTTCTGATGCTTTCTGGCTAATGAATTCAACTACTGAATTGAAAGGGATGCTACAGAGCAACATGGACCCAAGGTCATATGTATAGCACTCCCAGGACTAGGCTGGGGAGCAGTGGAACTGCGTTATCGAGAATGGATTTTCCAGGTCCATTGGGGTGAGCTGAAGTGTCAGAACTAACCATCCAACACCAGTACCTGACCTCACTAATGTCAACATGGTTGAATGCAATCAGATCAGCACAGCAACATTCCAACGTGTAGTGTAAGGTCTTCTCGGAAAAGCAATGGCATTACTGCAGCAAATGGCCATACATTCCTTATTCATTTCTACAATGTTCAGACTACAACAAACAGTAGCAAATATTCGGTATTTGTTATTTATTTTACTGTATGGCAAAGACGACAACAGTTACCATAGCAATACTCCTAAATCCACTTCAGTTCCCACAGTACAATGCAAACCCAACAGCGTACAGCTTAAAGTTTCCGGGTGGCGAGTGCACTTGTAAAATTACCGTTTTTACCTTAATAGCACATAAAGGGTTGCAACGGGGTGAAAATTTCAAATTATTGTTGTTTTTTTTTAAATTATTATTATTATTATTATTTTCTCCATTAATAGATTGATGCTAAAACTGTGAAAATACACATTTTGAATTCAGTTGTATTTCCCTTCCAATACTGGTATTAAGCAAGTGTACACATTATGATTACCATAAATTTTCATCCTATGGCATTCCCAAAACTGGTGTACCACCTTAACCATAAGCACGTATCGTGTGTTCTCTGTGTGACTGCACACACCGAATTGTGACCCCCCGTACCCTGGCGGTTCAGTACAATGACATGCATGGTTCCACCTCTGAGAGCGACAGTAATGAAAAGTACCATAAGCCAACTTACTTAAGAAGACTGCTCTCACTACTCCAAGTTGACAAGACTAAGTGAACCAGCTTGGCAACATTAATGTTCATTCCTGGTTGGTTACAGTGGTTACAGTGTTTTAGGCTGCTATCTCTTACTAGTAGAATAGTTTAAAAGTGGGCAACATAACGATATTTTATTGTGGACATTATCAGTATTATTACAAAAAAACAACCCTGACCGACTGAATAATACATTACAAAGAGCAGAAGACCTTTTTTAACTGGAAGTAATATGGCTATACATAAGATACTGAGCATCGTGATATAATAATATAATGCTACTTGCACTAATTAAACCTCCAGAGTCCATAAAGCAGTGAAAACATACCTTGCTGTCCAGCTTCTTCATAGTGACTAAGTCTAGGGACTTGAGCGAGTGGCCCGTGGGAGCGATGAAGTAGAGGCAGATGTGGATTCTTGTGTCGTGGTAGTTGAAAAGTGAGCGCTTGATTTTCAGCTCCTCCTGTAGATAGTTTTCAAACTGCGTGTCGATGTAATCCACGATAGGTTTGTAACTGCAAAGATTAAACAAAAGAAAAGAGCCTTAAATAATTAAATAATTTTATTAATATAATATTCTCAAAATAATTCTCTCCAATTTTACCAAAGACATTAATGAATTATTATTAATCATCATCATCATTAGGGCACTTGTAAACAGAACAGGGCCAGGAGTGTTTCATTTTTTTAGGTCTTATATGACGCGTACACACACACACACACACACACACACACACACACACACACACACACACACACACAACTTACTACATTCACAGTGGTTAACACAAGCTCCACATATCTGAGGGAGATCTCTAGCTACACCCAGGCCTGCCAGCACTGTGTTTACGATGCCTGACCTTTCCCTTCGCTTCTCCAGGGCACTTTCCCAGCATGCAGCTTGTGAACCTTCAAAGCCTTCTGGCTGCATCTCTGCTGGACGCATTTTTCCCCTGCATGATGCGACTTCTGGCAGCATTTTAAGCTGAATCAACCAGGGAACATGTCTATGTGTGTGTGTGTATGTGTGTTTTTCTCTCTGCTTGACCCCTTCCCTCAGAGAGTCACTCAAACATGCAGTTCCACAGCTGTAGCTCAAACCAAGAATTTCCTCCGCCCCCCCCCTTCTCTCTCTCCCTATCTTTCCTTAATAAAACATATTAAACTGAAAATGAGCGGCGTTTTTCCCCAGTCATGTCTCTGACAGGGTCATATTCCTTATGTCATGTCAGTCTCTTAAAGGTTAGGCCTTAGGATTTATGCACAGACTGTATGTGATCACTGA
The DNA here is from genome assembly GCF_030463535.1 of Salminus brasiliensis. NCBI lineage: Eukaryota > Metazoa > Chordata > Actinopteri > Characiformes > Bryconidae > Salminus > Salminus brasiliensis. The sequence continues at coordinate 24,798,936 of NC_132895.1, forward strand.
CAAACCATTTCTCATAGAACTATAGTAGCACCTTAAAGTAGCAACTTAAAGGTCACGAAAGCAGGCTCTTGATTCTGGTAGGATGATGACTCTAGAAGGCTACAACAAGTCAACGATAAATGATAAACAAAAAGAACAAATATGGCAGAGTCGGCATAATTACTGTGAAATAATCACATTCCTTTGTGTGAACATAATGTACAGTTTCTAATCGTCCATCTTGTGTTTTATGTGGGGTGAAAACCTCGCATTTCTATTTTAGCGGTTGTTTATTTTGACATCATTTGAATCCGGTTGTTTTTTAACACTGCGTCAGAATTTCATGATGCTCCAAAATGGAATACAATATTTTTACATTGATATATACTGAAAGTTAGACAGATCTCCCTTTCCTGTAAAGGTCCTTGCTGTTGGAGATACAAGGTATTTGTGTGACCACAACGATATAAGGGCTACTGCAGTCAGCTACACCACGCTGGCACCAGGCAGCAGTACAGTACAGTAGACCGATACAGCACATAAGACGCACCACAGTACAACGCTAAGATAGCTCATACAGGTTAAACAGAATGAACACTACAGCATTCATCATTTAGTGAATTTAGCATTTATCAGCTCACTGCATTTCCCCCAACTTTCCCCCAAAATGCTGTTTTTGAGCTAAAAGGTATGAGGTGACAGCAGGAGCATTATTTTCTAAAGGGTTTCAGTGGGGCGCTTGTCTTTGTCCCACTATGGAATATACGTGGTAGAGTAACAGGAAGATGCTGAGGGGCATCACTATCTGGCATGTGTGAGCCTGGAGCCTTTAAAGCCATTTATGTTTAACGTTTGTTAGTGTTGTTGTTGTTGTTGTTTACAGCAGATTACAGCAGGTAAACTATACACATCCCAACCTTTCTTCTTTGTTGATCTGGTCCCCGAAGCCCACTGTGTCGACTATGGTCAGCTTGAGGTGGACGTTGCTCTCCTGCAGGTCATATGTCCTCGGCCGAAGGTACACGCCGTTCTGGTAATGACTGGCCTCTTCATTCTCAAACGTTGTGTTGAAAAGTGTATTCATCAGCGTCGATTTGCCAATGCCCGTCTCCCCTAACCAAGAGAAAAGCTTCCACAGGTGAATTTCTGTCCTCTTTTACTTTTAATTCTCTTACATAATCTGCTCAAACACACCTGATTTAACTCTTTAACCCAGCAGACAGCAACCACGTTTGGTGGGTACATCCGAGAAGGACAAATCACCAAATTGTGCTGGACACCAGTTTACCAGGGCCTGAGAGCCCTTAAATGTGTGGACCATATTGGGGGTAAATTGAGGCATATTTAAGGCAGCAGTCTGGCCCAACATACTCCATACATCAGTTTAGCAAGTATGTATGTAAAGACGGCACACATAATTACAGGGATAGATTTATTACTCCCAGACACGTCGCACTGCAGGCAGAATGAAAAATAAAACATGGAAAAGTCTGAACTAAGCTATAAAAAACACACCAAACAGAACTCTGAGGAGTCATTTGTTTAACTGCAGGGACAAAGCAGGCAATGAACAGTTGCTTACCCACACAGAGGATGTTGAAGCAAAATCCCTGTGTCACCGATTTACTGACCAGCTGATCGGGCAGACTGTCAAAGCCAACATGACCGCCCAGACTGAGGTTCCGTTTTTCTTCATTCTGCAACAGAAAGGAATGAAGGATAGTGTTTAGGAGGCAGAAACACTGGGAAAAGCTTATTAGTCTAAAATGGGGGGAGAAAAACATCATAATAATAAATAATAAAAATATACATACAAAACACACACATATTTATATATATATATATATATATATATATATATATATATATATATTTAAACACACACAGGCCCTTGTACAGTTTTGCTGGCTTGCTATCAGAGCTAGGACCACTGCATCTGCTCCACTGAGCTGGGAGCACACTCTCACATGTTTGGATGCACAAAGCCTCTGCACACAACTCACATTACTGTTAAATGAGTGCCAAGCAATGGCCGACTCATTGGTAAATTTACTGGGGACCATATTACAGAGAAAGTGAAAACCCAAAACAAAGAAAAGTCTAAAACTCATCATTGAGAACTCCTCTGCTAATCGGGGCATATGAAAATGTTAATTATCATATAAATGTTTCGCAATTCATTTTTTAACACAGTATTGTTTTTTATGAATAGTTTACATGTAAAGATTGGTGACGGGCAGTGGTTCATTTAGTGCTGTGTCTAAACCCTGACCCCCTAGACAGCAGTGATGTACTCTGTGATGTGAGTTTTTTGACTTTTCGACATCATTTGAATCTAGGAGCTGTTCTTTACATTGTGTCATAACATCACTGGACCAATGGACCAATAGAAATGCTCCAAAATGACCTGAAATTTTGGGACTTTTATTTCCTTCTCCTGTAAAGCTGCCTTTATGGAGATACAAAGGTTCTGAACGGACAGCGGGATGATGTTTGTTTTTTTTTTACTTTCCTTAAAAAAACTAATAAAATAAAATAAAATACAGTATATCGCCATGCCTACAGTACTGTAAAATAGCACAAAATATTGAATCGTGACATGTATCATATTGTCAGGTCCTTCCTAATATACAGCCCTATCAGCTACTACATATCTGCCGTCCACAGTTTGCTTCTTTACATTTACATTTACTGCATTTAGCAGACGCTCTTATCCAGAGCAACTTACAAGGTTACTCGTATTACAGAGGTGGGCCAATGTAGTGTTAGGAGTCTTGCCCAAGGACTCTTATTGGTGTAGCACAGCACAGTCACCCAGACTGGGAATCGAACCCCCATCTCCCACGTGATGTGGTAGCTCTCTGGCAGGTAGTGGTGTTATCTGTTGCACCATACCAACAGAGCAGAGTTAATGGAGTAATGGAGCTCTGCAGCCACTGTGGAAAGCAATGGAAGCCTATACACCACCAATTAGCATCCAGCTAATTCAGGACGGCTGAACTTCCACAACGTTTGTCCAGGGAGCACACCTAATGCACTTGCTGTGAATGAAGGGATGCAAATGTAAAAAATTTTGGAAAATGATATTGCATAACTAAAAACAGCAGTAGTGGTCACTGTGAAGCATGACATCTGAATTTCACATCAAAAGATTAGCTCTGGTTTTACACTCACTGCTGAGTTTTAACAGAGAGTAAAGGGGCGAACGGGACCCTCCCTCATTATGACCTTCTGCAACCATGTGGAGCTGTAGCCTAAGGTCAGCACTCTCTCAGTCTTTTTCACATGCCCTCCCCTCCTCCCCTCGACTCTCCATCTCTCTTCCCATGCCCCCCCCTATCGCTCTCTCACTCACTCTTCTCTCTTTCTCTTCCTCTCTCTCACTCTCACTCAACTCCCTTCTCCCCCTCTCTTCCTCTTCCTCCTGCCCCTCTGCATATTTGCTGGCTGATGTCATCAGACCCAGCCAAGCGAGCTGCAGAGCTCAGACAGGCAAGAGACACAATAGGAACGCTCGCTCAGACACCCTCACACCCCCTGCTTAATTTGACAAAGTAGATAAAGGCTGTGCCTCATACTCAGAAATGCATATCCTCTGTTAAATACAGTGCCAGACTGACATGGAGAGGAAATGCCATTTGACAAATGTCGCTCGGGACAAAAGACACAGAGATACAGTTACAGCATGGTAACGGAGAAGTCTCTGGAGAACGATGTTCGGAAGGCCTCAAGCAAGGCTGGACATTACAGCCTTCTGCCTTTTTTAGCAGCCCTACATAAAAAAAAAATATGGCTTATGTGAGAGTGTGTGTTCACAGTTTTCACTGCTTATAAACTACAGGATACAGGAACTAGGCCAACGACAACGCTCACAATTATATATTTTTTTCACGATAATTTGTCCCAGAAATAATCATTTCTAGAAATCATCTGGACATACGCTGTACATGTGATGGAAGAATGACCAGTGAATGCAGGAGGTTTGGTCTCAATAGCCCTGCAGTGTGTAATGTGCCATGTGTCTGGGATTGAGGGGCAGCTTTGCTGTTCTACTGTTCTGGTATCATATCTAATTATTTTTAATAATTAAGATTATGATTCAGTATATTTTTACCAACTATATGTAAGTTTCTCACCTTTAGCTTCGAATATTTCCATTTTATTCCCATTCATTTCCGCTTGTTCCCATAATTACCGCTTTATTACCATAGTACATTTATTTGTATTGTTATGCCTTCATGTCTGCTGTTGACGACATGAAAAAAAAAAAGCCACATTAATGATGGTGTATGATAAAATTCCTTTAAATGATCCAATATTTTCAATAAATTCCCATAATTTCCCAAAGGTCCCAAAATTTCCATGGAATATTTCCAAAGTTCCTGAGCTAAAGTTCCCATGGAAAGATCGGTCCTGGAAATTTATTGAACATTTTCCACCCCTTTTGCAACCCTAACTACTGTTAACATTTGCTGCTTCACATACGTGCCGAACAGCGTCATTCCAGCACGGCCCGCTGCAGTCAGTTCTGCTTTTGTTTTGCAGCACGGATACACTTGCTTCAAATCTGGACCATCTGCATTTTCCCTCACCTACCCCCCCCCCCCATCCTCAATCAGCCCGGCTCTGCTGCCAGAATGTGAATCAGATACGTGCCTATGAAGGTTTTGTCAGCTTGCGGAAAGAGAGGCGCACATGGTCAGGTGTGTGTTTGTGTGACGTGGGGGTGGAGAAAGAGCTGTTCCGCTCCACTGGAGGTTGCATATCCATCTGCCGAGATAACAGTCCGTCCAAGGACTGTCCGCAGGACAGTGTTGTGCTGCCCCTGGGGTGTGCTGGGGTGTTAATGATCCACACTGATTAACCTGTCAATAAGATAGACGGCCTGCCACAGAGGGGTGGAGCCAATTTGCATTTTATGCGTCTCAGGTGTGGCTAGAGAATTTTAAGACAGGTTTGGAGTCCCGGAGCCCAGTCCTCCCATTTTGACCCCAGAGTGCTTTTATAACTTTTGCTATTTTGTTGTTCGTGTTTTTTCAGCATACTCCTCCATTGGCATAATACATATTATTACATAATGGTTCGGTACGCGTTTGATGTAACAGGGGAGAAAACCTTAAAATAAATAAATAAATAAATAAAAAATTTAAAAAACCCATTCAAGTGCGTAAGGCTGGGTTTCTTCTCATTTACTCAGAGCAGACAGTCCTGCATGCTGAACGTTAACGACTTATCGTACAACATTTGGACAAGATCTCGATCGTTTCAGGTGACCTTGATAAATTTGGGTGTATTTTAGCAGAAGAGTTGCTTTTATCCAGTCGTGCTGTGGAGGAGTCAGACAGCGACATCTATCCTGTAGAAAAGAGAGCAGTGCGCGCAGTCGAGTGTAGTGGTCCCTCTCGCTCTGATAAAGGTGAGCTATAGGTCAAAACTCCACCATCATCATACAGTAAAACACAGGCAGCACAAGCAGTTTTTCAGTGTAGTTCTTTTCTGCAGTGTGAATATGAAAAACTACGCTAAAACTACAGCTTCTTCCAATCAGATTCAACCACATTTGCATGCGGTTTCAAATCTGAATCAAACAGGATTTCTACACACGGGAATCAGCTTGACCAGCCAGATCAGCAGGCATCAGAATTTGCTATAAAATCACAAACGTGACCAGTTTTCCTCTGCCCTTGCCCCTGTCTAGTCAGTGTATACACACAGGCCACCAACATGGCTACAGTTTGACCATGCACATTGGATTCGGTCAGCTTTGCAGTCTGAAATCTGAACACTGTCTAAAAACCAGATCTAGGAATCAAATCCGATTTGACTCGCACTGTAAACGAAGCGTTTTGTTTTGGGGTTTTTTTGCACTTTTTAGTCTGGCTAAATCGATTTCGCTTGGACAGGTGTGAACGCAGTCATCGCACTCAGAACGCAGGTTTGTATTTAAGCAGGTATATTTCCAGATAATAGAAATCTGCACTAGTCTTTACCAGAGCAAATCAATTACAGGTGTGATAAGGCCCTGGAATAACAGGCTAGTTACTTAATAGCATGGGTATAACTGGGTGGTGGTGGTGTTGTTGTTTACAGGCTCTCTGTAACTGGTTTAAGCACCCTGGCATGTTCAGAAAGAGTTCAGGGTATTCGGCCGAACGTGAATGAGGTATTCATCTGAAAACTGGTGGTCTGGACTTTGTTGGGAACGATCCCTTGAGTAGTCCACAGCGTTAGTGCAAACTATTGGATCCCAGCTCTGTACACTGAATAACATGGTTCATTTGGATGAATGACGCAAGCTTTGTAATGAAAAAGGAAGCGGAAAGAGTTTCGAGGGCCTGCGTTGCAGTTTTTGTCTGTGGTTACAGTTAAAAACGCATGTCTCATACTGTCAGTGAGAACGGCGCATCATTTGCTCACCATTATTTGAGTGTCATGAACTTACCAGAGGAACCTAATGATAAAGGCCTGAGCCATGAGCCAAGACATGAAAGGTGACATAATGGAATTGTGCAATCTATCCACAGTTCGGTAAAAAAAACCCATGAGGAAGTGTGGGAAAGGTGCGACAACACCCTTCATTTGTCTTTATTTAAATGATACATGCATACGATTCATGTTGAATGTTCCAGAAGTACGTACAAGACCTTGGGCAGCGCTGTGTGACGCAGTTTATCCCAATAAAGATCCCATGATCATCATGTTGTCCACTCCCAGTCTTAGACACACCATATCTTACGCTTATCATAAGATAAAGGTAAAGGTAAACAACAGCAAGGTCATTTCACAGAGTTGGGCTAAAGCTTCGAAATACAAGGTAAATAAAGGGGCAGGTCTCACAGATCAATTCCAAGCCTAGTCACAGACAAAGGGATTTTTCAAGTTAACCGTGAGGACCAGGAGTAAGCCAAGCCTAATCCGTGTCTTAGGAACCACCCCGGAGTATCCATCAGACACAGATTAAGCCTAAGCTTGAACTTAAAGACATCCTTAATTAGCCTGGCTAATAATACAGCTTTGTTCCTGCAGCAAGGTGCATAGATCCAACCGTCTGGAGACGCACTTTGAAGCAGTCAGACTGAGACCAGTAATAACAGTTATAGCAACAGGGATAATGGAGGGCCCGTTCTTTAGTCGGATAACATCACGCCTTTAAATCCACACCAAGACGTCCCGTTTTCCTCCCACTGATGCTAATTCAGGCACATGTGCTGAAACTCACGGGAAAAGAAAGTCGTCTGACTCTCCTCTGAACAATATCTGTAAAACTAGAAAGCAGATTGGAGTGTTTTTCACCATCAGACTGCAGGCCAATCGGATGGGTTTTTCAGATCAGATCTGGGGAGATGACTGTCCATGCTGTTATTTGCAAGTGATCAGATCGGATTTGTGCGGACATCAACGTAGGCACTTTCAACCACAGAAGCAGGCGAGACGGAGGGCGCTTGTGGTCATTGCTTGTGGTCATCGCTTGCCATGTTGTCAGTCTGACTGTAAATCCATTTCAAACCACCTCCAAATGTGTTTGGATCAGATTTGCAAAAATTGTGCGGATTTCATGTGTTTTTCTGGCTGTATATCTGGATGCAATCTAGATATGCCAAAACATCAGAACTGGGCTAGCAGAACATAGCCACAGTTTCTCACCACACCCAAACAGGAAGTGATCAGACCACTGTGGATCTGACTGACCTTTCTTCAGCTTTCAGAACACCAACATGAGGTTGCTATTTACAGCATGGTTTAAAAATAAATAAATAAGAAAAGATATAGCTATACATAAGAAAAAAAGAAAAGGTATAGCTATTGTCAAACAGCACAACCCGACTTACAAAACCTTTAAAACTAAAGTTCACAGAGTTTCTTAAACTGCAAATGTAATGGATCAGCCAAGGCGTCCAAAACAAACCTGTGGAAGTTAAGATATGACCACAGATAAAAGAAAAGGGTTGATGCTTACCATCACTGACACTGCATGCTCTTGTTCATTTGTTAAACTGGTTCAAATTGGACAAAATTAAATTGGGAGAAAAAAAAATCATTTTGAACCTGGAAGCTTATAGACACCAATCAACATCACACAAATAGTACACCTACATCTCACACACTTGCCTTGAACTGGCTCAAGGTGTCGAGCAATCTCCAATTGCATGTGTGGTTTCTGACACTGTGTGAGCCGCTGTTATGAACCTCATAGCTCTTGTGCAAAAGTAAACGGACACCAAACCATATGTTTTGGTTGGTTGACTGACTGACTTACTGCCTGCCTGCCTGCCTGCCTGCCTGCCTGCCTGCTTGCCTGCTTGCCTGCTTGCCTGCCTGCCTGCCTGCCTGCTTGCCTTTGGGGTAAGAGGTTAGAGTTGAAGAACATGCACTTGGCGTGAACGGGATGCTGATTCACGTCATGCCTCTGGTCACTCATGTATGTAAAATGACTGTAGTAGGTGCATGTGTGAGGCCTTGGGCCTCTGTGTGTGGTCCAGTTAACAGGGGGAGTGACGTAACATGGACGCATGTGTCAGATGGCCATGTTGACTGCAAGGCTTCGTTCTATCTATAGTAAAAGTGAAACTGCGGCCTCTCTCATTTCTTCCTTCTTAGATGATCCACCTTGCTCTCGATCACTGATTCAGTCACAGAGCTCTTATGAATTTGTCAAATCTTCCATCTACCTTCTACACTGTCTAGGCTCCTTGTGTCTGTAAGTGTAGTAGAAGATCTCCATGTCAAGTAAATATGCAGAAATATAGTCGCAAAAAGGCAGAACTGACAAAAACAATGTCTAAAAATTACATAAGAAACATGAGAACTAGATTAGCTCTCCACTGCACACGATTGAGTCACAACACATAGCTCTGAGCTGGGATTTTAGCCTCATTACATAATCAGAATTAAAAATAGCTCCCTCTCAGTTCAATACGGCTGATCGATATTCGTACTTACACCAAAAGCGCACACATTTTTAATCACAGTCACCCACCACTCAAGCACTCAAGTTTCCCCCCATACCTAAAAACAGCATTAGAGAGTTTAGAGAGATGCTTGTTTAAAAAAAAGAGGTGGGGAAAAAGCAGCAACTCTGACCTGCAGTCACTTCTGCAATTTACGTGTGTGTGTGTGTGTGTGTGTGTGAACGGTTAGAGCGGTTACTACTGATTAGATACAGCATTATCAGTACAGATGCATACAGGTACAGCATCAGGAGAGACAATGCTAGATCAGAGAGTGGTGAAAAGAATCAAATCGGACTCAAGTTTACATTTCGGAGCCTCGGCCATCCAAGGCTGGGAGCTTGTATGAGCGCTACTGTCCTGCTTCGATCACTCGGCGCTCTCCTCCAAACGTGCTCAGCTGCCCAATGACGTTACAGCAGTTAGCTTAGCAGCAGTTCAAAAGATAGGGTAGCTGCGTTTTACACGTCTCAGTGGAAGCATATGCTTCACTTCACCCTTCCAGTGCTGGAGACATCGTGTGATGGGGGAAACAGGGTTAGTAGGTGGGAATTTTTTATAGGAAATAGTGTAGAAAACTGGGGGGAAAGTTTAAAATGTTTAAATTTGAGTCAATATGTTTGTTTGTCTGTCTGTCTGTCCATCCACCTTTTTATCCATCGCTTCCCGGTCAGGGCCACAGTGTGTGCAGGATCTACCTAGAAGCACTGGGCACAAAACAGGAATACCCCCTGAACAGTCACATCTACACGATAAGAGACACAACTGTATCCATTGGTCAGTTTCACACAAACCATAGATGGATGCACGAATGAGGCATGCAGATGTGGCAGATGAGGGACACACAAATCCACCAGTTAGACACCGCAAAAGGCAGGGACGAGTCCCTCGACCCCTCGCCATAGCCTCGTAACTCAAGATGCGAGGTTTAACACAGCCAATTCAACTATAACGTGTGTTATGCAGATTTGCAGGAACACAACTCCTCACGAACCACCGACACATTTTTGATGCTGCTTAAACAGCTGCAAAAAGGTACGGTCAGTCTGACAGTGTGTCGTGTTTTCTTATGCTAATTTGATCATATTTGCATCAAACACACAGTGTACAGGCATGATATGATGGATAAGATTTTCAATTCTGAAGTTAAGATTCAAGCCTATTATGTTCATCGGCCTATTAGTCCATTATTCCATACTGCACAGATTAGTCTGGCTCAAATACACAAACCTTCTATAATATAAATAAATAAAGATAATATATTCCTCAATTTATTTATTATTATTTATTTAGAAGAGAATATAATCCTTTATTAATCCCACAGTGGGGAAATTCTCAGTGTCACAACAGCAAAGGGATAGCAAGACACTCAGATGCAAAACGTAGATAAATGACCAATATATACACAATATAAATAATAGAAGTAAAAAAAATAACAATATTATTTACATACTTATAAATAATAAATAGTTTTTCTTATTTATCAAATAGCAAGTAAACTCATATTTCTGCAAACATACTCCTTATGTTTATATATAAATATGGGCATTTCATGCTGATAAATGACAATTTTGTTGTTTCAACTAGGGATGCACTGATACCACCTCTTTCCCTTACGATACAGATACCACATTTTCAAGTATCTGCAGATACCGAGTACTGACTTAAATACTCAACAGTTGCTTTAAATCCTGATATTTATAGTGTCTTTTTAATAGTTTGTACGCTTTATATATCTTATCCCAAATAAGATATAATAATTTATTAGACAAGTTTCAGAGCTATGACAAAACAGAAACTGTCACAATGCAGAAACACGTGCAAGTAGGGAGGCATACTTTTGCTAAGCTTCACCAAACTGGTGCTCCCGTTCAATTCACATTTCAGAGCAGCGGAAAAAAATACCAGTTTAGAAACAGAAAGTGCTTAAGCAGCAATTTCACATTCAACATGTCTGTGTGTAAAAAGGTAGCAAACTTCAGTGTGGGGTCTTTAAACAAGCTGCTTAAACGCTTTTGGGTGGCTTTGACAGGTTGGTTAAATGTTTGATTTTATAACAAAATATGCAACAAAAGTAAGCGTCAGTAAGCTTCATGGAATTGGTGCTCGCTATTGCCGGTATCAGCACAGACACCAATACAGGTAAAGGTAAAGGTGCACGTATTTGTCACTGTACAGTGTACACTGTACAGCAAAATGTGTCCTCCGCATTTAACCCATCTAGTAGTGAACACACACTCTCACACACACACACACACACACACACACACACACACACACACACGTGTTAGGGGCAGTGAGCACACACACACCCAGAGCGGTGGGCAGCCAACTCCAGCGCCCGGGGAGCAGAGAGGGTAAAGGGCCTTGCTCAAGGGCCGAGCCCGGGAATCGAACCCACAACCCTGTTATCGATATCCCGGCGCTCTAACCGCTGAGCCACCACTGCCCCAGTATCGGTGCAACAACCTGGCAAGAGGGTGAAAATTCAGTTCTGCTGCGTCTGCACATCCTCCTCGATTACTGGGGCAATAGTGAGGATTTTAACTCATAACATAACTGGGGGGTGACCGTCCAAATGCTGACTAGCAGTGGGTCTCATATTTTGGTGTTATATTTTTCTAACTGTAGTTTGGAGACCAGGCAGACCTGTTGAAGATACTTCCTGGTGAAAGACTGTGTGATTTCGGACCCCCTGTCCCAGATCAGTTATGACGTGTGCGAAGTGAGCACTGTAAAAGGGACGTAGTGTGTCCACAGCATACCTAGCTCTGATCTAACCTCCACACGCCTTTTTATGTGCTGAGAGGGTGGAAGACCTGCAGATACTGAGGGCAGATATACCCCCTAAAAACACGGTCATTCCAGAAAGCCCCTCCCCCTTCCTGCTCTCTTTACTCTACCAGGCTGCACTCAGACGGCTTGTTTTGATAGTTGACAGAGATTTTGATCAGTTTTATATTTCTGTAGATTGTTTCATACAAACAAAATTCAGTAAAATGAATAAACGCAGGTGTTTCAGTGCAGTAGTTCAGCACCGCCTACACATTCTGCTCCTCTGGAGTTCAATAAATACATTCTTAAACATCAGTTTTAAATATCCGTCACACAAAATCATCCGTCCGGTTATCTTCACTACGCTTTCCCAATACCCCACCATGCCCAGCCTTTTAGCAGATAACTGTCCCAGAAAACAGCACTTTCACAAAGCAGAACATGAATAGAAACAGATGTTTCCGTTATCCGAAAGTAAAACGCCAACTAATTCACTGAGAAGTTCAATATGAGTCTAATCTGTCTAAACTGATTAACTGTGGCAGCCCCAGACACACCAGAGACACACAGCAGTATCCCTCAGGCTGCCTGCTCTGCTGCACACCGCTCTCACAGCTGACTCCTGATGGGAGCGTCACTGTACAGGATCAGTTCGGACTGCCGTCCCAGACACTTTCAGGGCTGTACCAAGGGGTCAAGGAGACGGCTCAAAGCGAGCCATCCCATCACACGGTCACAAGCAAACAGTGCTCATTTGTGTCTGATCGTTTACTGACCGGCTCACAAAAGGAGCAGGACAATGGGACCTTACTGGAGCTGTCACATCTCTCCCTCTCGCTCTTGCTCTCGCTCACACACACACACACACAAACATTCAAACTCTCAGCAAAGCAACAGCCACGCCTAACTTCTTCAATCCAACTGTCCTGTATTTATTAATATCACTTTCATATGGGCTCTCTGCACTTCCGCACGTCTCCAACGCACCACGTCTTCCACTGTGGCTCCTGTCACAGCCAAAGGCAGGATTTGCTGATAATCTGCTTATCCTTCACACACAGTCACTCACCCTCTTTTTTTTTAGCAACCACAAAGATGCTAAAACCTCTTTCCTGACAGACTGGAAGTTACAACCCTTTGTTGATCTCTAATGTCTTCATTCTCCATCACTGCCATCAGTGGCCTTGGAGTTAAGGGGGTCCTCCTGTCTTCCTCCTGTCTCAACTCTCAGCTCCATTTGCACCTAGAGCCCGGGCTTCTGCTCAGTGGAGGTCATCCTCACAGCTATTCTTATAGCTGCTGCTAGTGGTGCAGCTTCTCCCAGTATTTGGGGATTTTGCCTAGTGCTCAACTGCATGTTTTTTGAGGGAAACTCTCTGATCGGTGCAGAATACCCTCGAGTAAAACCGTCCCCACAACTCAAGACTCTGTCCTCTGAGCCAGGGGCGAATTTCCTCCATATTTTAAAGCTAAAATCGCTGAAATCAGCTGAAATCTGTTCAGTCAGTCAATCAGTCAGTCAGTCAGTCACGCCACAGCTCAGCACGAAGGTGTGTGGAGGAAAGTGGCTAACTGAGCCTTAACCGCACCGTGTCCAGCAGTGGGGGGTGGGGGGCAGGTTGGGCGGTGAGCTGTACCTGTATTTTGTGCGGATACAGAAATCACGTTTCAGGCCGCCGGCAAATCTCCACACAGCTCCACGTTTATTCGGTCGAGCTGTGTGTGACTCTGAGCTGGTGCTTCTACACCCATTCGCAGACTCATGCTAAGCCCCTGTAGCGAACAGACAGGCTAACGCTGCTAGTTTATGGAGAACAACGTAAACAGGGCGCCGCTGGAAACCACGGCAACAACAACAGCAGCAACAGCAGCAACAGCACAGAGATCAAAGAGGGAGAGAAATGCCCATAAAATACTCACGGAAAACACGTCTACGTCCGTGGCAGCCATGATGAGGAGTGTGTGTGTGTGTGTGTGTGTATGAGTGAGTAAGTGAGTGTGTGTGTGTGTGTATACTGAGTGGGAGCTGCCCTCCTCCTCCCTCTCTCTCTTTCTGTGTAGCTGAACCAGCCCAGTGAAGCTCAGCGCCTTCAATATGGCTCCTTCCTGGAAACTCCCACTGAGCTCAGGAGTGTCTCTCTCTTTCTCATACACACACACACACAGAGAGAGAGAGAGAGAGAGAGAGAGAGAGGAGGGGACATCGGCTCTCTAAGAAAGAAACCCAAAAATACACACCGAACACACACACACACACCTCTTTATTCTCAACCACGACACAGACTTTATACGCCCTTAACCGCCATGTACCGCCTAGCGACGAAGCGCTGGGTGTCTTCGGGAGTTGTAGTTCTTAAAGCGCCGCGGAGGAGGAATGAGGTTAAGGCGGGGGGACCCTTAAGACTACAGCTTCACTCTCCAAGACTAATTACTATTACTACAGCCCTCATTAATATTACATTCACCATAGCTTCACACATGACAGTAAGTATACTAGCTACATGAATACTGTAGAGAGGAGAACCATACAGCACCATAAGACACGTATTGTTCATGTTGTGTTAGTATATACTTTATATGGACATTGTAATTTTAGTTATTATTATTATTATTATTATTATTATTATTATTATTATTATTATTATTATAAGTAGTTCTACTGCCACGTAAAGAGTAATAATAGTAAAATAATAATATTTTACTATAGTAAAGTAAAGTAATAATAATAATAAGTAATAATAATAAAAAACAATAATAATTATTATTAGTAGTAGTAGTAATTATTATTATTAAAATCAATTATTATATTATTTATTGTTAGTCTATTATCATCATTAATACATTATTATTATTACTAACATATTATTATTACATTATTAATATTAAACGTTTATTTAATGTAGCACTTTTATACAATATATGTACGATAATATGTTATTATGGTAATTATAATTCATATTATTAGTAGTAGTAGTGTTGTAGTAGCAGTAGTACTTTTGTAGCAGTGGTTGCAGTAGTAACTGCAGTTGGTGTAGTAGTAATAGCAGTAGTAGCAGTAGCATGAGTAGTTGTAGTAAGTATATTATACTTACTTCTACTACTGCCGTTACTACTGCACCACCTACAACGACTGCTGCAACCACTACACTGTTAAAAGTATGGGATCCTCGAGGAACCTTTGGAGGTTCTTTGCAGGTTCTTCTTTGGAGGGACCTCTAAAGAGGTTCAAGAGAAGGTTTTTTTTTTAGAAGAAAAAGGTTCTTTGAAGGTTCCTTAAGAGGTTCCTCCACAGGTTCAACCTGAAGAACCTCCAAAACTACTGCAAACCCACTACTGCTACTACAGCACTACCGGGCATATATGGTACCTATAACGTACTGCAGTCAGGTGGGTATGGTTATTAGTTATGACATGGTTCATTGACTTTAATGGCTTTAATTTAGGTTGAATATGAGAGAGATTTGGAGTCTCAGGTCATGCATTTCTCCGCCTGCATATTTTATTCAAATCACGTCTACGTGTACACTTCACCCGGAACTCGCTGCTGCAGGTGACAGCCTCAGGTGCTGTCGAAAACAGGGAGGAACACCGAGGGAGAAGGTGTCACACCTTCATGTCTTTTTTAGCCATTCGAGGGTAAAATGGAGATCTCTCAAGAAGCGATACTGACAGCGCTGGTCGAGGAGGGAGGAAAGGTGAGGAACTCGGATCTCCTGTCCAAGTTTAAAGCTGCGTTAAACTGCAGCGATCCAGGCGAGAAGAAGCAGAACCGAGACCTCTTCAAGACGTTCGTGAATAACGTCGCCGTGGTCAAAGAAATCGAAGAGGCCAAATACATCGTCCTGAAGAAGAAATATCACCATTTACTGCCACACAATGGAGACTCAGAAGGTGCTCAGAAGGAAAGTGAGGAAGACCCACTGGATAAAATGGGACTACACCCAAACGCAGAAGAAAACAAGGAGGACAGTCTTGCTGAAGGGGAAGAAGCTAAGGCTCCTTGTTTAAACAAGCCAGAAGAGCAAGTTCAGCCAGATATGGAGAACGGCTCTTCCAACAACAGCCAGGAAAGTTTTCAAATAGAGCTGGCCTTCCAGAGGATCAAGACTGTGGACGTCAAAGGCAAGAAGTCTTTACACTTTGTGGTGCCGCTCAAGCCAAGCCCAGATGTCCATCACCAGCAGAGGCCTGTGGGTGCCACAGTTGCACCTATGGGATCTAACAAGGACCCCGCCAGCACCCACAAGCCGTTCGCACTGCCGTTAAGAATGCCTCCCGTGGTCATCACCCCTTGTCCTGAAGAGAAAGCCCCCAAGGAGAAATTGGTACCATCAAGGTCAACGCTGGAGCCTCCCAGTTCACCCAGATATAAGAGGAGGTCGTCTACAGACAGCATGGCAGGCGCCAGTTCACCACAGACCAGGAGACACTGCAAAAGCATCAGACCGGTCGACGAGCCCAAATATGCAGAAGTGTTCCCACTAGAAGCCACAGAGCATGAGTGGCTGGTGTCAGCAGCGGTGGGCCACTGGGGTCTGTACCAAAAGGGGGCCCTGACCTCCTCTCTTATGTGTGATTTCCATGTCTGTGATCATTATCATTAGGGTAATTTAAGCATTGTGGAGGCAAGCAGGGTACGAATGGTAAAAATAAATATATAAATAAATGTAAAATGTATTATATAATATATATAGTATTAATATATATAGTATTAATATATATATATATATATATATATATATATATATATATATATATATTTGTATTGGTTAATCTAAGAATAGTCATCAACGTTAGAAGTTGACACATCAAACAGCCATAACATTAACACCACTGACACATAAAGTGAAAAACAGTCCGTTCTTGAAGGTGCAGTGTTAAAGGCAGGGGAAAATGGGCAAGCATAAGAACCTGAACCATTGTTGTGGTCACTACCTACCAAAAGCGGCCCAACAAAGGACAAGCAGTGAACCAGTGACAGGGTCATGGGCACCTAAGAGCCTCATAGATGTGATCCATAAAGGCCCCACCTCACAGCTTACAGGACTTAAAGGATCTGGCGTACCAACGCCTTGGTGCTAGATACCACACAGGACGCCTTCAGAGGTCGTGTGGAGTCCATGCCTGGAATAGTCAGATCTGTTGTTGGGTTTGGCTGACCTACTCAATATTAGACAGGTGGTGCTAACGCTATGGCTGACCGGTGTATACTGTATGTGCTTCACTATATAGTGAGTTGATAAAAATAGGACAGCATAATCACATATTGAGTGATAATGGCACATTTGTCAGAACAATCAAATGAATAGACTACTGCCACTATGACCCGAGGATCCCTGGTTCAATTCATCTGCCATCAGCAGTTGGAGCCTGAGGAAGCACAATTGGCATTGCTCTCTCCGGATTGGTAGATGGTTCAGAGCTGGGTACCCAGCGTTGTTCTGCAAATGCATTGTTTGCCCAAAGATATTGCATGTGTTGGCTGGTTTTGCATGTGTCGGAGGAGGCATGTGTCAGTCCTCTCCCTCCAAGTGTCTGGAGCAGTACATGTTATAGAGGAAGAGTACTAAGGAATGGGTTGAGCAACAGCACAGTTTTCACAAAGATTCTAACCTTCACCAATGTTTTCTTATTTGGGATTTGTTAAATATTCAAGGACATTGGGAGCCATCATTATAAGAGCATTATAAGAAAAAAGGAAATTCTTAGCAAGACTTGGTGAATGAGGCCCAATGAAACATAAGAATAGGATCATTTTTACAAGATGATAATAATAATGACAAGATTCTAATAATGATAATATTTATATTAAATAGGTTATAAAATAGGTTATATTAAATATACAACAGTTAACCACAGCACAAAGCAATTTCTTAGGCCATGCAGAGGTCACTGGTCAACGGTTTTCTCACAGGATGAGTTCTTGTTTTTCTGTTTGGCCTTATTTATCCTAGCTGCTGTGCATTCCAAGAGGGCAGTGTCTCAGAAGTAGGCGAGCCCATATTTTTCATTCTTGCACACATAATAATATGACTGGAATGGGTGCACCCATTACAGTTGGAATAGGGTGTTGCTTAAGGGCCCCTAAATGTTCTTCAATTGAAACTGCGTTTGATTGTGTACCATCTGATGAATGAGCATAAGTCTCATTATTTGACGATTAATAAACATTATAGTCCGTTATATGATTCTATGATTCTATATTCTGTCCATTTGAAGCATCCTAAAAAACGACGGAGGAGCTCGCTGGATAGTTCCGACAAAGAGACTCTGTCATTTTTGATTAATGAATGTTTTGATGATCAACTCTTACAGGTCTGGTGTATGGCCACCTGCTCAGTGACACTCAGCTGGCAGAGAAGAGGGACTTCATATCCGGCTTCACGGCTCTCCACTGGGCGGCCAAGTGCGGCAACACCGACATGGTGTGTAAACTCATCGAGCTGTCCAGGCAGAAGGGCAAGGGCGTGGACGTGAACGCCAAATCCTATGCTGGTTACACGCCGCTCCACATTGCTGCCATCCATGACCGGGAGTACGTCATGGAGCTTCTGGTGCAGCGCTACGGAGTTGACCGCAACGTCCGGGACAACTGTGGGAAGAAGGCGCACCACTACCTGCGCAAAGGCGTGTCCGCAGAGCTCCGGGGGCTGCTCGGAGCGCCAAAAGCCAAAGTCCAAGATCCAGAGCCGCAGAAGAGCAGCGAGGAGCCGGAGGCCCACAGACACTCTCACACCATCAGCAGACTCTTCCAGCCTCACACAGTTGGCCACAAGAAGAAGACCAAGGCCAGGGTGTCCTTCCTGTCCGTGGCTGAGGAACCCAGGGGCGAGAAGGACGAGCACGCCTCACCCATGCACAGGGTTCTGTCTGATGTGTTTTCCTGAAGACTTCATATGCAGAACTTTGGGTTCTTCAGGTTCGGTCCTGGAGGACTGAGGACCAGGAAAGCTTGGGGATTACCCAGCTCAAACTGATACTTGTCATTTAACAGAGGAGTTGACCTGGAGTGTGGAAAAGCACAGATTTCACTGAACTATGTTGGACACTGACCCCCCAGGACCGGGCTTGTAGAACCCATACTATTATTAATTAGTATTATTAATATTATTATTGATAATTGTTCAGTATGTTATCTGATTACAGATACAAATTTATAAGTGATACACTATATGTCCAAAAGTCTTTAGACACCTGGTCATTCTGTAATCAAGAGTGGTAACAGGGAGTTTGCACCCCATTTGCTGCAGTAACAGTAACAGAAAGACTTTACAGTGCATTGTGGAACATGGCTGTCAAGATTTGGTTGCATTCAGCTTGCACAAGAGCATTAGTGAGGCCAGGTACTGATGCTGGATTATTAGATCTGGATCACAAACTCTATTCCAACTCATCCCGAAGGTACTAGATAGAGCTCCATTACTCCAGAGAACACACATTCACTGCTCCACAGCTCAGTGCTGGTAGGCTTTATAACCCTCTGGCTGATCTGACAATCATGAGATTTGCATCAGCATTCTGTCCACCTGTAAACAGTGTACACTGTATGGTCAAAAGTATTGGGACACCTGCATTTTCTTTGTTTCTTCTTAAATCAAGAGTACTAAAAAGAGTTCACCCTGCTTTTATTGGAGTAACTGTCTCTACGGTCCTGGGAAGGCGTTCTGCTAGATTTTGGAGAACTGCTGTAAGGGTTTGATGATATGATGGAGCATCAGTGTTGAATATTCACCGCCTCCATCCTCATTCTCTACTCCCCAACTCATCCTTAAAGAATTGGATGGGCCGCCATCATTCCAGACAACACAGTTCCGCTGCTCTACAGTTCAGTGCTGGGTGGCTTTATACCCCTCTAGCCCAAACCATGGTGCCAATAGGTCCATGTTTGCCTGCTTCTATTCTATTGCCAATACATCTATACAGCGACTAGACAAGCTGTATGTGTACATTTGCACATCTGTGTCAGCAATGGGTGCAACGTAAAGTAGCTGAATGCATTCAGCATTAGAAGGGGTGTCCTCAAACATTTGTCCATACAGTGTACTTTATTGCGATATTAAAACCTCAAGAGGTATGCAGACTTTAAACCTCAGACTTTTAAGGTCCGATCCTGATGCAGATTTCTGCATTATTTGTTTTTTATTATTGAATGTATTTATGCAGTATTTATCCTACAGATCACCTGAACAGGACATGATTACCCAAATTGTTGTTTAAGAAACAGGTACTGTGCCTTTACACAGGTATCCTGAGTGATTATCCTTGTAAACACTGCTTTTTAATTATGTTAGTAATGATGCTCGGTTAACTCTGATTTATATAGAACTGGACATGACTGTATATAATAATCTATGCAAATGATCTATAATGAGAGAGGAATATTCAAGAATAAACCCTTATGAATTTATTAATGTGTCTGATGTGTAGAAAGCTAAGATCAGAGCTACAGCACAGCATCTCTGGAGCAAAGAGGGTTTTAGGTGCCTTGTTCAAGGGCCCCGCAGTAGCAGCTTAGCAGATGTGGGTAGTAAACCCACATCCCTGTTATCAATAACCCAGCACTCTAACCACTGAGCTACCTCTATATTCTGACACACACTCTGTAGTCAAGAAGAACTTTGTTATGCCCCCCTTTCACTTGCACTTCCCCTTTTTGCACTGTGTGACACACACAAGACACAAGTAGAAATACTCTGAAATCCCTTTTGAACATTTGAACTTTTTAATTAATAAACATTTGTAATATTACCATTCATACCATTCAGCAGTGATATACTGGTATACAGTCGGAATGCACTGATATGGGTACAGTGGGCAATGTCAATAGCCAGTATTTTTCACGCACATATCCACATATAAATGCACATATAAACACATCATCAAGTATCAGTTTGAAATATCAGTGACAGTTGAAGTGCTGATCTTATTTAGGGTCCCCAACACTAAGTGTGATGCTAGCCAGAGTGAGCATCTGTTAGCTGACATGACAAATCCAACAAATTAGGGCCTGTTTACATCCCACATCTAGCAGAAATTAGCGCAAAACACACACACATGCACACAAACTCGAGAGAGGAGGAGAAGCAGTAATTCATTAATTAATTGTATAATTAAAATGAATACGAGTCATAATTACTGCTTCTCCTCCTCTCTCGAGTTTGTGTGCATGTGTGCGTGTTTTGCACTAATTTCTGCTAGATGTGGGATGTATACAGGCACTTGTCTGACGGACACAAGATCAGTCTCTGACCACCTCTGAATGTGGTTTGAGTGATCCGGCTGAAATAAAATCTGAATATGATCCAGTCACCAAAAACGCTGTTAATGCCAGGTGTGAACAGGCTCTTAGTTGTTGATCCAATCATTAGCGTTCATTGCAGATTTGATCCCACCAACACTTAGTGTGGTGCAAACCAGTGCAAGCATCACGAAATTAGCACACATACACACAAACACAAGAGAGAGGGAGAGACGCATTCCGTTTACACTTGTATTAAACGTGGACAAGATCAGTTTCTGACCACCTCAGAGTGTGATTTGAGTGGTCTAATTACAATCCAATCACAATCCGTCTTGGAGGTGTTTACACCTGGCTTTTCATGCGGACAAGTGGAATCTGAATGCGATGCGATCACGAAAAGGCCCTGTTCACACCTGGCATTACCATGCGTCTTGGGTGATCCGATCAAAAAGGATATGTGCCAAAACACATAGCTGTTCACACCTGGCATTTGACATGCGTCTTCTGTGACTATTTCTCTGTTTGTAGTTAGAAAGACAGATGTAGTAAAGCATGAGCTTAGCAGAAGTTACTGCTTAGCACCTGTGTAAGTGAACAGATGAGCTGGTGCCTCGTGAAGCAGGTTCAGCAGATCCTGAATGAGAGATTCCTCTTCTTTCTTCTCCTCCTCAGTAGATTTAGCAGCAGCAACCATCAAACTCTTAACCCGAACTGAGTCTTCAGTGAAAGTAAAGTCTGGAAGTCTTGAAATTCCATTTTGGCCAACTTTTGGAGCCTGGTTTTAAACTCCCTTGGACATGCAGCTTGTGTGGCCGCCAGCAGCTTCACTTCCTTGATTTTAGTTCATTAAATTGTGGGAAGTGGTTTGTGCTAAGCTACAGATGTGGTAAGGCCTCAGAGGTGTGTGTATTTGAACTGGCCTGGTTGGTACTTGCTTTTCACTGCTAATGCGAGGCCCGTTTTGCGGCTCTGCTGGTCTCAGAGGAAGCTGGTCTCGTATGTGTGAGTGAGTGAGTGAGTGTGTGTGTGTGTGTGTGTGTGTGTGTGCAGGACAACAGCATCTGTGAGAGCTTTTGCTGTGGTCAGCTTGAGCCTTCTAGGCTGACGTTATGAGAAGAGACCAGACCGCTCCCATGATGTCATATCCCTTCCAGCTAAAGAGCGGCCTGTTCTCCAGTCCCCCAGACAGAGCAAATGTTCCCCCTGCTGCTCTCAGTAGGAGCCAAGCAAGGCTAGTGGTGCAGACACACGCTCATGCTTCAACAACGTCTTTTTCTATATAGGAGGGCTACTGTACAGTAAGAACATGGGGAAATGCAAGTTCAGCTATGAAGGTTTGACGCTATTGAATACGCTTAAAAATTATTTTTTTAATGGATAGTTAACTGAAGATCTAAATGATATGAGATTTAATTTGTGTGCAGAACAATAGTAAGAACCCACATCCATCTTTTTCCTTCCAGTTCCGACATCTGTGTGGGTTCATCTTACATTACCATTTCTAAACCTCTATATTTCATCTATAAAACATAAATGTTTTTGCCTTTAAGACATGTAAATCATCTTGATTCTTATTGGCTGACCTGCATTGTGTCCTAATAAAAAAAAAAAGAAAAATGGGTGTGGCTAAACTGCTGTGGGTTTTGCAGCTTCGGTTTGCTGATATGTACATTGTAAAACCTCAGCAGTGTTTACATCCTACATGGAGGTTTTTAACCCAGCATTGCAAATTAGAGTTATTAGCAACATTTACAAACTCACAGCTGTTTGTAATCAACCAATCAAAAAAATTAATAAAAGTAATAAAAGTAAATAAAAGTAATAACAAGGGATTTCTTGACATTCAACACACAGTGACACGTTTAATGACTGCATTCTCTTAAGAGCACAAATACTGGCTCAGGGGTTTGTTGACTGACATTTGACTGCATATAAGAATTGTGGCGAAAGAGTTGTCAAAGTTTCAGTAAAGAAATCAGTGCATTCACAAACAAGGAAAAGGATACAAAAAGATCATTCAGCAAAGACTGGAAGTTCCTTGGGATAGAGCTGGAAGTTCACAAGTTCAAAGTTAAAGAAACACTGGCTACACTACCTGGACGTGGCAGAAAGATGAAGCGTTCCCCAGCTGCCAACAGATTCCTGAGGAGGCAGGTGGTGAAAATCCTTGAGACCTGCAGCAAGATTTGATAGTAGCAGGCATTGAGGTTTTAGTTAGCACAGTAAGGCGCATACTAAATGCTGAAGGTCTCAACGTTCATACACCTACACTGACCGAAAGCGATAAAAACAAAATCAGGAACTTCGGGCCTATGAATCAGCGATGTGTCTGAAGGAAGAAGAATGAAGCAAACATTAAAAAGAACACCCTGTCTACAATGAAGCATGACGGTGGCTCAGTGATACTCTGAGGCTGCTTTGCTTCCTCTGGCACTGGAAACCTGCAGTGTGTGGATTTAATCAAGTATCAGGAAATCCTAGGAGAAAACATCATGCCTGTTGTGAGGAAGCTGAAGCTTGGGAGTCATTAGACCTTCCAACAGGACAATGATCCCAAGCATACCTCAAAGTCCACCAAGGCTCAGTTTTAGAAGAAGTCCTGGATGATTCTGAAGTGGCCGCCACAGTTGCGAGACCTGACTCCCATTTAAAATCTTTTTTTTTGTGTTTGTGTGTGTGTGTGGGGGGGGGGTGTCTAAAAAGGGGTTACAGCACACAAACCCAAGAGTATTAGTAAATATTAGTGAACTTAAGGCCACTGTCCATCTGGAATGGGAAAAGATTCCTCAGGAACACTGGCAGAAGCTGCTGTCTGGCCGTCATTTGCTGCAGTTCATAACAGCAGAAGGGTGCTCTGATAAGGACTACAGATGCTTGTCATGAAGGATTTGAACAATTCTGAGACTGCAGTCGTCATTAAACGTGATATTCTGTGTTGAATGTTTAAAAAAGTTGTTTAAATTGGTCTTGTGTGATTATTGTAATTGGCTTATTACAATAATCTTAGTAGTCATTTACTAAAATGGTCGTTTAACCTCTCGCAGTAATTGGCTTATTGTAAACAGATGAAACTTTGTACATTTTGCTAATGAACCTGATTTGCAATTAATTTTAAATAATTTTGCAACTGTAGGAGCTCTACACAAGTAAAAGAGTCTTTTCAGGAATTGTTATTTACATAGAGTAACAAGTCATAGAGGCTAAACATTTAGCATGTAGCAAACATAATGTCTAAGTCCTCACACTCAAACTGTGTTGGGCACACCTGGTCAGAATGTCTGTTACTGTGAATAGTTAATTGAGTAGAAGAAAATCAATCAATGTTTGACCTTCAGGATGATTTAGCAAACTTTGGAGTGGTGGTGCGCTGTTCTACTGTGCAGCAACCCCTGCAGAAAAAGGACAAATCATCAGAAGAAAAGCTATCCTGCATTTACCCCACAACATTCAGCATCAGACGTTTTAAAAGAAACATCTGAACAAGCCTGGAAACAATTAAGTTAAATTAGAACTAGAATAGGTCACTAGTAAAGGTACGTTTGCTAAGCATGGGGATAGACCGATCATGCTCTGGGCTTGTGTTGAAGGCAGTGGTGTGAGGGGAACATTTCATCAAACATCAGAACTTCTGTTAAAAAGCTGAAAACTGCTTCTACAGCAGGATAATAATCCTAAACACACTAAAAGTCCACAATGTACTGCCTGAAGAAGCGTAAGCTAAAGGTTTGCCAAGGCCCTGACAGTCCCCCAGCTTAAACATCACTAAAACATTGTTGATGGACCTCAAATAGAGGTGCTTTAACTTTATGCCTTTGGTAAACCAACGTCTCGTCTTGGATGGCGGCTCACCACCTCAAACTTAACCCCAGCAAGACGGAGCTGCTGTACATCCCTGGACGTCACAATGATCTTGCCATCTCCTTTGAGAACTTACTGGTCACTCCTTCTACAGGAGCTCGAAGCCTTGGTGTAGTCGTGGATGATCAGTTATCGTTCTCAATTCATGTTGCAAACGTAACTCGGTCATGCAGATTTCTCCTGTACAACATCTGGAGAATTCGACCCTTCCTCTCTAGAGAGACCACCCAGGTGCTCGTTCAGTCTCTTGTCACTTTGACAAGACTTGACTACTGCTGGTCTTCCTCTGTGCACCATCAGGCATTGTTCAAATCCTCTGCTGTTCTCTTCACTGGCTTCCTGTAGCTGCTGCCCACATCAGATTCAAAACCCTGACTCTGGCATACAAAGCCAAGAACAGACCAGCCCCTCCGTACTTGATAGCAATGGTCAAAAGTCGATCCGCACCAAGAGCCCTTTGAGTCCCAAGTACGGCTCGGCTCGACCCGCCATCCTTTAAAATCCACGGAAGACAAGCGTCCAGGCTTTTTTCTGTCCTGCACCGAAGTAGTGGAACAAACTTCCTCTGGGAGTCGCTCGCAAAATGCAGACTGAAGACCCTCCTCTTCAGAGAGTACTTGGGTGAAGTGTAGTGTTGAGTATTGTGATCTCCAGATTGACTTTTGTGTTTAGTAGTGTTTAAGCTTACAGGTATCTTTTGGATCCTAGCCAATTCAAACTATCTAAGGGTATTTTCTGAGTAAACAGTGAAGCTCTTTTGTAAGTGGCTCTGGATAAGAGCTTCTGCTAAATGCCTTCAATGTAATGTAATTGTTATTTTTGTGAGGTGTTTAACCTTCTCAAAAAACATTCACCAGACATGCTTTGAGTAGTCAACGAAAAAGTCTTATTTATTCACATTATACCAAAAACAACGGAACTCATACGGGCCACTATACAAGCAGTGCACCGAAGTGCTTTGAAGAGGAAAGGGAAAGATAAAGAGTGTTTAACACAGCATCTGGACACTTCAGCACACAATGACACACAAATATACACTCGCTCTCCACCTCCAGCCTCCAGTCAGGTTGCACAACACCCTGGCTGGCTGAGGTCTACAACAGCACCAAAGCCTAAACCACTGATGAACGGCAAATGAGCAAAAGACGAGATGTAGTGCTCAACACTTCTCTACAGAGGCTGCCAGTCAAATTCGGGGAGACCTCGCCTCGCCTTTCTTGGAGTGGATTCCTTTCACTGTTACTGTAATTGTTCAGGTTTTGCCATGAATTAATGCGGTGGGTGTATTATGCAACACCTTCATCTTCACACTGCTGACATGCCAAGGAGCTAGAACCTCTGTCCGACATTCCAGCAGTTTAAAGTTGTTGCAAATCAAACCACCACCACCCCACTGCAAAATCAAAATCCTGCTCATTAATAAGCCATATTTCTTATATATTATTTACACAGACAGTCTAAAAAGATGGGAGTCTTTAAACATTTGACAGGCAGGGTACGTGACTTTTCGCGGCAAGAATGTGGCGCCTTGTTGCTGGTGGGCTGTCGTGCTTGTGTGGAAAACACTAGTGGTCTTTCGCATGCCTCTGGAATTCCTCGCGGCCGAATAAACACGGGCCCTTGAGAGAAAAGGCTCGCTTAACCTTTGGGGGTCACCCGCCGTACAAAAGCCAAAACAAACATCCATTTGTTTGTCAGACGAAAATGGCAAGCGGCTAAAAAATCTTCACAGAAATGCAGAGGAAAAATAAATGTGTAGAGGCAGCTGTGAAGCATGTGATCAGAGATACACTCCTATATTTGAGTGACTTGTGTAGACAAATGTTCACTAACCACAGTCTAATTATTCTAGCCAGATGTGTCTGTGTGTATAATTTATCTGTACAATAATCCGAATGTAATGGGGGAACTATTGAAGCGGGATCAAGTGGGGAAAAAAACCCTTAAAACAGCATCAGCATAAAGTTACACAATGTAAATACAACGAAATACAGCAAAAAAAAAAAGAAAAAAAAAAAGAGAAATTCCTAAGCACTTCATATTTGTTCACTGATTCACATTCACAGACTGAGTAGTGACTGCTAAATAAGGGGTCACTTCACTTCAAGTGTCTTCATAACTGTACAAACAGAAATGAATAAAAGATATTTATGATTAAAGAAATTTATGACATGGGCTGTTTTGTTTACTTTCCAAACAATGACAGTAAATTACTAGCACATTGTCCTATTGCTGCTTTTCTTTAAGTCTGGCAGTCCAGAGCATACAAGGTGTTTTTTTCCACTGAATCCCATGACTAACTGAAGCCTAACTGTGTTCCGAATCGGAAGAATTGTAGTGATTCGATCATGAATAACAGATCATGATCACGTTCTGAACGAGTGAGCGAATTCAGCAATTCATTAGCAACACTAAGGTAACAAAGAGTTAGCTGTATTTGGCCCCTCTGTCTTGTGTCCCTGGCTCTCGCTCATAGCTTGCGGTGACCCGTATGGCCAGATGGTTTGTTGCATTGTTAGAAAAGGAAGGAAGCTGCATGTTTGACCTGAGAACGAGAGACAAGAAAAGCTCTTCCTCTCAAACTCAAAAGGTTAGCATGAGCCTTCACTTCTAGTCACTGTGCTGCCCAACAGCTTGGAGTTAGTTGGATAGTTTATTTGGATAGTTTATTTGGATAAAAGTGACATTTGAAGCATGCCGGTCCTATAACATCTCTTTAACCCAACGAACCATAGGCTTATTGTTCAGTTATTAGAAACTACTGTGAATCATGTGAATTAACAGTTGCTTAATTTTGTGGAGTCCCACAGGGTTAACTTTTAGGGCCTATAAAACTGATGTTTATAGTGAGAATAATGTAGTTACAAGACTGAAGAACTGATATGTGAGACATACAGGGTCTAACGGCTTAAGCTAAGGACTAAGATTCAATAGTGAGTTCTTCTACCATGTAGCATGAAAACAGGAATAGTACCTGTATACTGTATCGCTGCTGTTGTAACAAAATACTGAATCCCTGAAAGCTTTATAAGTGTGGGAATTATCTTTATTACATAGTAGATGTTATGAGATTTATTCTAGAATGCTTTCTGTGGGTCATGAATCATCATGAAATGTAAAACGCAGCTTTTTCTCTTAAATAATAATTTAGGACTCAGTTTTCATTTCTAACAAATGGACCTTTGCTACATTTGTCATGCTGATCTGCTACGGTCAGTTCAAGGGAACATGATCCTTCCTAGTGAAATAGCAGGACAGAAGACTGTTGGACGACTAAAATCACGCTTGTGGATTTAAAATGTCAATGAAAACAATTAAGACTTAAATGTTAATAAACATAAATATACATTAAGGGACGTTTTAATGCTATCGTAACTGTAAGACCAGTGTTTTTAAGGTTAGAAAAGTACGTGCAGTTACATTCTCAAAGTGCTTTCTTTTTGCTTATGTTACTTTTTTTGGTCTTGAGTGCCTTTCGAGTACAAAATAAATTAAGCACTACAAAAGAAAAACAAAAAAACAAAAACAAGATAATTACAAAAAAGCAACAGGTGGCGTGCTCCTTATCATTTCTACCCTTTCTGTCCATTATTATGCCCAACTTAAAGCTTTTCAGAGTTTCCAGAGTTGCACGGCTGAGATGTGAATTGAAGAGCACCTGAAATACAGGCATTATAGTGTAAAATAGTAATACAAAAGAACAACAGGGGGAAAAAATAATAAATCAAACTTGAACAGGTCTCTTACTGCCGCTAAATTGATGAAGCCAGTTCAAAATGTACACTCCGACAGCATGAAATCATAACCAGTCTCAGCACTGAATAGCTGTCTCCAAGCTGGGGGTTGCAGGCTGCGAGTGTTTAGTGGCAGAAGAGAGAGGGAAAAGGTGTGGAACCTCTCACGGAGGAAT
This sequence comes from Salminus brasiliensis, assembly GCF_030463535.1. Taxonomy (NCBI): domain Eukaryota; kingdom Metazoa; phylum Chordata; class Actinopteri; order Characiformes; family Bryconidae; genus Salminus; species Salminus brasiliensis. Next base: position 24,827,647 of record NC_132895.1, read on the forward strand.
GCTGTTCAGCAGCGCCTCCAGCTGTTCTTCCCCCAGACGCTGCTTCTCATCTAGGTCTTTCTGGCGAATCAGTAGCGATGCCTTAGTCTGGACGAAGCGTCGGTACTCCTGCAGCTGGGCGTCCGTCAGCTGCTTGGCGAGGAAGGTGGACACCATGCGCTCTCTCCGGTCCAGATTATCCTTCAGGTCCTTGGCGTCATCCCGCTGTTTGCACAGGAGATGGTGTCTGTTGTCCAGCGATTGCTGTTGTAGGAGAGAATGAGGGAGATGGAAAAGTTCAGAGTTCCTGCACTCTCCAAAACTATGCCCCAATTCTAAAAAAAAGTGTTCTTCTTCTAATCACTGTATTGAGAGGTCACCTCATACCTTATGTTTCAGCAACTGAGAGTTAAACTAGACCAGATGTTGTCAGTTCAGTTACACAGCATTTTGGTCGATGGTATGTGAATTGTAAAATGCATACATTTATATTTGTATAGAAATAAATATTTAATTGTAATGTCTGTTTTAGATGCAAAACACCTCATGGACCTGGCTTGTTGTTCACTCACTCACTTTCTTCCCCACTAGGTGGCACTGTGTGTACTTGCTTGCTTACAGTTTACTCATTAATGTATTTAAAAGGTTTACACTTAATAGGTCAGGTAAAGTTAGTTTAACTAACTTTGGCATGAAAAAGTGTGAAAGTATGAACATCTACTGTGTTGCATCAACATTACAGTTATGTAAATACAGGCAATTACTCTTTTCTTATTACAGCTTAGGAGTATGTCAATTTCATCATTTCATACAAAAAAACAACCAAAAAAAACTCTGTGACCCCTGGTATGCTGGTGAAGGAATTACTGGAAGAGAAGTTTTAGACACTCCGGTCTGAAGCCTGCTTTGTGCCTTGGCTTGAGCACAATGTACAAACTGCCTTAAGTCAATATCATTGACCACAAAAGTCATACATTAGTTTTGTGAAGCGTTCGACACGCCCCATTCAGTGTCATCCTCTAGTATTCAGAGAATGTCAAGGGTGGGACAAGGGTGCTCAAATATTTGTCACCAGAGGGCAGTGCAGATGCTAAACCCATCGAAACTAAAGGTTAGTTTCGGTGATACGCTACCAGGAACTGCTGATTAATGCAGCAGGGCACAGAGTGCAGTGGCTGGACGGTGAGGAGCAAGTCTTTCACTTTCATCTTAGACCTGGTGGAGAAGTCTGCAACAGAGAGTCTTCTAAAGAAAACCTGCGTTCTTGAAAATTTTCAAGCAATTTTCAAACACATTTCATGCACTTTCAGTGAAAAGGGGACAAGCCTTTGCCAAACTCTTGCCTTAACCACCACTCACTTCAGCATTGGTTCCTAAAGCAAATCCCTGACACACCCAATTCAAATAATCAGGTGGTGAAATGACTGATAGGTTGATGAACAGCTGCTCTACAAAAGCAGAAAAAACATCCAAGGCAATACTTTGTGCAGACCATTATATAGAACATCTTAATATTACCACTGAACCACATGGAATCACTAGTCATATTAAAAAAGTTTATCTAAATCTGAAAGATGCAGACATTATAAACTAGATGTTTTGAGATATTAAAATCAACATTTCCAGTCTTTGAGAGACATGACTATATTAATTAATAAACTTATATAAATATAATCCATGTGCCATCATTTTAGTCAAATTCTATTGAGGTAGACATTAACTGACTCATTATAACTCCATTCTTGATGTTATTAAGCTTTCCTGGACATCTACATGCATCTACATAAGTCATCTACATCATTTTGTTAACCTTTCAAGTTATTTGTAACCTGTGACATTACACAGTTGATGCACTTTTCTGAAATCCAACTGGTTCTATTTTACTGGAAACACTTAAATTCAACCATTCAAACTGTAGTGTACGGACAGGTGGACAACAGACCCGTTAAACCACAGCAATATACACCATGCTGTCGTAACTCTATTCAGGGAAACAAAATATTTTGAAATCTAGTGCCAATTCTATGCTTCCAGCTTTCTCACCTTCTCCTCAGCGTCCGTGTTCTCGTCCACAGTGCTGAGGGCGTTCTGCACGCGGGCCAGGCGCGCTGAGAGGACCAGCAGCAGGTTAATGACACGTTCTAGGTCCCCAATGAACTGAGTGTAGCGCTCCAGCTCAGACGGCACACAGCAAGCGCTCACCAGAGCCTCCATGGCAGCTCCCTGTGCCGCGATCTCCCTCTCCTCCTCCTGCAGAGAAGAACGCAGGCCCTCCAAGGACTTCAGCTGCTTCTCAATACAGGCTATCATCTGCCTCTGTGTGACAAGGTTGATAACAAAAGGAGATAAAAAATTTAAAAATAATAATAATAAATATGTATATAAATCATTTATTACATGTACATTTGAAAGCCTTTCTAAATGCTGATTACAAACATCTGAACAGGGCTGTAACTCCGGTCATGAACAAACCTGTTGCTGGGTTCTTATGAACAGTAAGCAAAGAGTGAAGCGGCCAGCAGTCACGTACCTTCTTTTCTGTGATTTCACCTCCTATACTGCCTGGCCCATGTTGCTGTTGAGCAGTCAGAGAAATGCCATCCTCTTTTGGTGTTAGTGAGTTGTTTACTATATCAGCATTAGTCATCTCAGAGCTTGAAAGAAGAATGACAAAGCAAAGGATGAGGAGGAATCACACAGACACGCACATCTACTGTATATTATACACATAGTCATATGAGACAGTCATATGAAAAACAAAGCACACCCTCTTTGAATTCTTTGGTTTTACAGATCAGGACATAATAATAGGCAGTGTCTTAAAATCTATCATTTAATATTCATGTGATTATGATATCTCAAAAGTAGGAGCATACACATACAATACCATAAACAATATACAGGACAAATAGCAATATCTCATATTTACCTGTGTGAAGTTGGGTCTGGGGTGTCAATTTTTTGTTCTTGCTTTTTCTTATAGTGTTCTTCCATCAGAAGAGTGTCCTCCGATAACAGCTGCTCCATTAGCATGAGTGCGGTTTTCCGATTGGTTACGGGATATAAAATGCGAGCTAGCGACTGGTCGGCTGAGACCACTACATGAACCATCGTCTCCCACCAAGTTTGGTCTTTAGGACCATCCTCTTCTAGTTTCTCGGCCACCAGAGGACCACATTTCATCTCTTTTTCTTGCTTTTCCTGATCCCCATCGTCCACTGGGCTGGATTCAGTGTCAAGGTCTGAAGGGTTAGGGGTGGTTTCCATCTCAGCACTTGAAGTAAGTGGTGTGCTCTGAGGATGACCAGTGGCTGCATGTTCAGAAACTTCACCTGCATTACTGTCATCTATCTCAGGTGGCAAGTTCCACAAGCTGGGCTCTGTTGTGACCCCAAGGCTCAGGGATACTTCATTACCCAAGTTATATCTCATCTCCTCACTCACATCTCCGGCGGACTCCTCAGCCTTCATCACGGACTGCTCTTGAGGAACTGCCTTCATTTTGCTAAAATAAAGTTCAACAACAATGAAACCCAACAATGAAATATATATAAACTTATATATAGAGTATATCATGTGGTATGATTTGCAGAAAAGGAAGTAAATGAAACAAATACCTGACACCCAGGTTGTTTTCACTAGCTCCTCTCGGAGAACTGGCTGGAGATAGGCCTTTGTCTTCTCTGGCAATACAGTCATCACCATACAGCATCATTTGGGGTTTGTCAGCACAACTGGGCACGTAATTAACTTGGGCAGAAATCTCTAATCCAGTAGAGGCAGGGTAGGAACCACATGATCTGGTCCTGGAGTGGAATACTGTGGATGGGCTTTGCCCTGAACATGGTTCCTTAGATAACCGATGTCCTGGGGCAACCTGAGCATTTTTCTCAGAGCCAACAAGGACGACACAGTCTTGCTTGACTTTTCTTTGGGTGTGTTCGTGCTTCAAAAACCATGAACCTCTCTTGTCTCTGTCAGACACTACGTGTTTGTCAGGAAGCTGATGTAGTTGCTCTGAGCTCTTGCTTAGCACTCTAGGGCTGATAACCTTTGACACTCCAAGTTCCTCCAACGATTTCCCTCTGGGAGCCATCACTCGCATTCGCCGCTGGTCTGGAACTGATCCTCCATAGTGCTTAGAAACCGGTACTTCTCCTTCCACACTAATCTGGGAACTGAATGCACAGGACTTATATTTAAAATTGCAGAAAAACAAACAAAATTGCTTAAAAGCATTTGAAGTCTAAATACCTATTCACAAAAATTTTAATATTTGTTAAAAATAAGAGGAAAAATTTCAAGACAAAGGATAGAAACGGAGAAAGAAATCTCACCAGAAGGAAAAGTGTAATTAATTACATATTATAAATGATATACTGTATAAGAAAAAGCGTACCTTGAGATGTCCTGGTCATATAAAGCTGAGGGCTCAAAATGTCTGTGGATCTGTACAAAAAAATATCATGTTACAAAACAAAACAAACAAAACAATAAAGATTTCCATTATGTTAATAAATCTACCATACCTGATGGAAGGCGCTGGCTGCTGAAGTACCGCAGGTTCTGAAGGAGAAAGGTTTCTCTCGCTCATCCAGAAGGTTCTCCACTGAGGCACATAACGGTGGTGACGGCAGACCCTCTTTCCAGCTGGACTGCTGTGACTGAACACTTGATTGGGCAGAGATGGACTGGGCAGATCTGGCGGAGCTTGAGTCTAGAATGCGACCTGCAGAGAGTGGCCGGAGAAGCTTCTTCTTGGAACCTGCACTGGCTGAATGAGGTCTGGGACCCCAGTCTGGCTGCCTTCCTGCGGTCGAGTGCCTCTGGCTGGGCACCTGTGGAGCTGGCTGCTGAGGCTCAGCCGCTTTGTGGCCAGTTTTTCTTTCCATGTATGCTACCAAGGCCTTTTGCTGAAGGTGCTTAAGAGTGCTTTTTGAGAGGCTGGAAGTTGACAGAGCACGTCCCCGTGTCTCAAACATCTTTCGTCTGGTGGCGACCAGACCATGTTCACCGGGATTTTCTTCTGAAAGCAGTACTTCACTTTCGCTGCCAAGGGATCGGCAGGTCATATGTATAGGTCTGTCTGCCAGCTGATGTAGTTTTTCTGGCTCAGAGTGGGAGAGTTTTTTCTGTGATCGTGTCAGACGCCTCCTAGAGCCAATTCGGGCCACCTGTGGCTGTGGAACGTTTTGCGGCTTTGCGGTATCCTTCTCAATCTGTTTCTCAATCACTTGACTAGGGTTCTTTAAGGAATTCTGATCTGTTTCTTGAAAGCCGGGCAGGTGGTGCTGGATGGGGCTTTCCAGCTTTAAGTGCATATCCTGTGAAGAAGGGGCTAAAGGTGTGACAGAGAGCCTCTTGTCAGACCACTGCTCAATTCTGTTCGGCCAAGAGAGCTGCAGATCCTTTCTTTTAAATGAAGTTTCTCTTAAAACCTTACTTTGTGCGTCCTTCAGTTTTTCTTTGTAATATTTTTTAAAGGAATCATCTAAGGTATTGCATGGGTAGAAAAACTCTTTATCTTTTAATTTCTCTTCTTTAGACACGTCACTATGAGGCGAGTCACCACTGAAAGACTCCTTGCTTCCAAACCTTGAGTTTTTGTCATTTTTGACCTTGTTTATGAGGGAAACCTGGCTGGCTCCAGTGAGGTGATACAGAAGAGGGGTGGTCTCTTTGCTGATCTTATCAGTAGGCACGTCTGCTAAGAGATGTCTTGTCAATCTGGTTACAGGTTCATCAGTCTTTGCATGACCTTTCTGGTTCTTTTCAATAACAGCCCTATTCTGAGATGTGTCCAATGTTGGGAAGCTCTTCTCTGGGCCACAGTAAAAGATAGGGTGATTGGCAGTGTGCTGTCTACCTACATCCACACTAAGGAAACTCTGGGCATCCTCCAAATCGTCTACATTCTGGGAAGCTTTCTCGGTTTTAAAGAAATTGTTAAAAACAAGGTTACTACTGGGAGACTCTGTTTCTTCATTTGGTGTGCAAGACTTTTTTTCCTCTTGAAAGAAGAGTTTACCATTGGCTCCATCAGGGCTGCTTGGTTTTCTCCCGTCAACATTCTTAAACATGCTTTCCATTGTACTATGAGACCTCTGCTGTTCAGCTTGCCTGTGGGGTTCTGTGCTGGACCTCTCTACCACACACTGTGCCTGTGGGACACTGGACTCGGGCGATTTGTACACGCCAGTGACAAAATAAAACTGCCCTTTGTGTTGAATACTTCCACTGATCGTGTTTTGTGCCATGTGCCAGGAGCTGAGTGCACGTTGCTGCTCAGTGACCGAACCCCCATAAGCTGAATGCAACCTCTTCTTTTGAATTTCAGACTGGCTGCACTTCATCTGTTGTGAGTGTTCTGGCTGACTTGTCTGCTGGGGCAATCGGCTTAAGACGGTTTCTGACTTCGACTCGGGGATCTTATCCGCAAGGTCTTGCTTCAGTTGGTCCCTCTGATAATGCTGCGAAACTCTGTAGCCAAAGACAGGGTCAGGTCTTGGACCAAAGGTTTTGGGATTAGTCGTCTGGGTTCGAAAGGAGGAAATGTCTGCGAGTTGTCCCTCAGGACTCTGGCGTGCCCTTGAGGTCTCAAGGTTCCTAGTGGTTATGAAGCTATCGAGGCGGACAGGAGGTGGTGGCGGTGGTGTTGTTAGAGGGGCAGAAGATGCTGGGGGATCTTGGATCAGGTGGCACCCATTGTTGTTTTGATGTTGTTGATGATGTGCAATGGCCTCCATGGAACGGTACAGCTGGTCTTGAATCGGACTCTTTGAATCTGAATTGAGGACGCTGGAACCATATACAGCTTTCACGTACTTGAGATCTGCATAATGCAGGCTATGTGGGTGGAAATCGTCTGACAGAAAGGGTGAGGGGTAGTCAGGTGCACAAGATCCTCCAGAGAAAGAGCTATAAGCAGAATCCCCTTTGCCGTGTTGGTGAGTGTACTGGTCTATGCTACTAGTAGACTTCGCAGGAGAAAGTCGACTGCCGGGAAGACCAAGAGGGTACAAGTCGAGGTTGCTCATTCTCTCAAAATGGAAACTGTAGGAATCCATCTGGAGTGCAAGCTGGAAACATGGATCCAAGTGAAATGAAAGACAAAGCACATTTACTTGCTCACTCGATATACTTTCAAGTCATATCTCCAGCCTTCTTTATTTAGCATCCAGTATTGGTTTCTCAGTATCTTCCCAGATCAAAAATGGCAGGACTGCAACAGTTCCTAGAAACAAATAAACACATACACAAATTATGGATAATCGAAATGTACATTATGCTACTAACTGCATCTTGTGACACCTCTGAACACTGCATTTATCAACAGCCAATGATTCAAAAATTTGCAGACAGTTATCAAGTTAATGAGCCATACTTGTAGTGTGACTAATTAGGCAATCTGTTTCCGTACGGACTCTAAAGTCGCTGCCATTAAGGTCTAGATAATGAAGGGTAAGTATTTTACACTGACTGGATGAAAATTTAAATCAAGCTTTCATTTACTCTTTTTTACACCCATGATGCTAACTGGCTCATTTTCACCCTCTATCAGCATGCTACATTTATTTTCATTAACAAACTGATTAAAGCATCGCCTCCAGCGAATAGATTAAATATGGAAACCAATCCGTGCAACTTAGCAGTTTCTGCTAGTGTCATTTGGTTTGTAATGGGAGTTCAATAGTAGATGAAAGCTCTCACAGGCTGAACGCTCTCTGATATAACCTGATCTGGCATTCTGCTGTGTGTTATTACACTGCACATGTAGCTCGGGGCATCTAGTGTTGACTAAAAATAGCATGCGTTTGTGTTGGATTCTCATTATTGCATGACCACTGGCCAACTGACAACAGTAGCTAACTTGTATATAAGCATCAACCTTTATAATGGAAATGGCCAAATAAATAGTTTTAATAATTTTTTTTTATTCATAAAAGAAAGTATCCAAATAACCTTTGAACACAGTGCTTGGTACGGATTGAACCCTGAGAACGCCTCCCTGGTGCAATTAATAAAATCTCTTGCTGTATTGCTCTTCCGAAAGCCACTGCCTACATTTATTGATCTGTCACTAACAGTGCACGGTCAGGGTAACCTAAACGCTGATGATCTTTATAGAAGGTCTGAAAGTGTATTTAGATAAAAACAAGCTTCACTTCAACTTAGATGTGTACACTCAGCAATTAAGAATAAAAGACTAATATTTGCTAACTAAACTCTCAAGTTCACAGAAAAACAAGCCCTCACTTACTGCATGCACAATAGACTGCAACAGATTTCCTGTGGTGTCCGTTAAGAAATGTTACAATAACAGACTACAAAGAAGCAAAGAATGAAATGAAAGATGCCATCTGCACCAGCTTTAATGAGCGCCTGGAAGTGCAAGTCTGGGGTAGTGGTAATCAAAAAATGCCTGGAATGCCATTTCAACCTGAGTGAAATAATTTGGGATTAATCATGTGATAACTCTTAAATGGATTGTGCAGTTCTGAGGAATTATATGCCACTCAAACATTTATACTAAATATTAAAAATTGGGGCTTTTTAATGTTCTAAAACATGAAAGCTGACATTAATCTTAATTTTAGCACAAAATGCTGCTACAACCTTTCACCAGGGTCTGCTTGTTAATTTGCCAGCTTTGCCAGAAAGATAAAGCCCCTTATGAAGGACATGCCGGTTCCTATTCACAGTTACAAACAATTACTCTTGCTGCAGTCTCTTTGCATGCACCTGCACAGGTCATGCAAGGCACAGGAGATAAAGAGGGTAGCACTGCCCTCTGCAACTACAAACCATATAAAACTGTACAGTGGAAGAATGAGGTTGATAAGACACCACTAGTGCGTGATCACGAGGCAGAAGGAACCTGATAGCTTAATTGGCTATTCACTGCAGAACACTGTGGCCTAAATTCATATTTTGCAATGTGGACACATGGGTGCTCATGTGCGAGAGTGAGAGTATTCATAATGATCTGGGCACGCACACACAGGGAAGCACTCAAGTGGAAAGGTTGGCATTGAGAGCCTGTGACAAAACATACAGAGGACAGGATCACTGCTAAGGACAACTGTACTTACACAAACTTCCACAAAGAAGGGAAATTAGGCATCTCCTCAAATTAGACCTATTATATCGGCTGTTATAAAGAAAACATTTTGGCTGTAGTTTCTGTACAAAATAATGATCAGGTGATGTAGGCTATGCACCTGACTAAATAATAAATATTTATTATTATTATTATTATTGGTAAAAATAATAATAATAATAATAATAATAATACTTTCACTGTGCAGGTGATAATAAATATCTTCTGCCTTACCAGAGTTAATGGCTGGAAAGCCCAAGAAAGACAGAAGAAATGGTTAGGTATTCCGCTTCGATTCATTTTGCAAAAACATCCTGGAGGAGCCGTCTTCTGCTACAGACGTGTTACTTGGGCAGCCAGCACACAGTGGAGTTCCAGCGGGCCTCGCTCTCCTCAAACCCTGCTGGGAGGCCGGGCTTTGCACGCCTGTGACGTCCTCCCTGCAAACGCACAATAGGCCCAGCAGAGGGAATATTTCACTGCTGATAATGGTGTCTGAAGAGGGGAAAAAAGGCCTCACATTCCTGGCTGGCTTCAAAGAAAGAAAGGGCCTGGGCGCCATTCATTCCCAGAGTCCTCTGCACATGGAGAGTTGCCAAGCAGGAGGGGAGGGACTCTTCAGTAGAAACCCTCACTCAGAGAGGTGACCCCCCCCCCTCAACAGGCCTGGTCATCCAGCATTGACCACTACTTCTATTAACAATCTATTTTATGGTCATTAAGTCATAGGACCAGTACTTTACTATATTGTAGTAGTCAAGTAACTTGAGCCAAGCACAAGCAGATGGAAAGCTGAAGCAGAAATATGAAAGTCGCCTGCATTTTACAGTAGGTACATTAAGCTTTACTCCACAGTTATCATAAAGGATAGCGTTACCGTAACTTTAATAACATTCGTCTAATTTGTCTTATTTGACACATTTCCGATTTGGTGGTCCGTCTTTTCTTTGGACCACTGCATTCCAAAACCCCAATGAGATTCTTTAAGGTCTTAACAGCTACAAGAACGTGCACTGATCCAGAACGTAATGCGTAGTTAATGCGTCACAGTCTTGGACTGTTTCAGTAAGATTCACATCCACGCCAACACCAATGAGATTAACAACTACAAGCTATTCAGTATAAACATGGTTCCTACCTGAACATGCAAACCCCAAAATGTGTGTGTGTATGAGGCCATTTCAGCTGCTCCACTGCACTGTTGCTCATGTCTAACCATGTACCATGAAAAGGTCCTGAACAGTTATGTATAACTTCAATTTTATTCTCCAAGCCAAACCAAATTATGTACATTCCAGAAGAAACCCGGCCGACCCGCTGATCCTACAGGTGTGATGAAATTACTGTCAAGATTCATCAACAGGCCTGTGCAAAGGAATAGAAACTGGTTTTGAATCCAGATGGTGGTGGTGGACAATTTTGATGATTTTTTTTTATTTTTTTATTTTTTTGTAAATTGTGATCATTTTTGGTGTTTTTCAGAGTGCACTGTGGATATTGTTAGAGCTTAAAGAACACTGACCAACTGCACATTTGATTAGAAACAGCTGTTTAATTAGATATGGTTCAGCAGATTCTCAATAAATCACTGTACTCTGTATAGGAGAGTTTGAACAGCGTTTTTAAGAATCTGCTGCTACTGATGTGCATTTTGTCTGCATGTCAAACTATTGCGATAAATACTGTGCATTGTAAAATTGTCTTTAAACATCATGATATAATGTGTTTCCCAAAGCGCCCAGTATGCATCCATACTGCACATGGGTAGTAAACTGAAACTCAATGTGGGCAAATAATAATTGATTTTCTTTTTAATTATTATAACTATATTTATATTACTTGTAACAATATTTGTTAATAAGCAGACTCCAAATTGAATGTGGCCTCTTCCGGTTCATCTTTATTTTTTGTTAGTTTCAGTTTAGTATTTTTAGTTAAGTTAGTTAGGAGAAAGAAATACAAACAGGTCTCATACAATTTAAAATGCACTAATAAATCTAACACCAAACAAACTAATAAATAAATAAACACAAACATGAAGAAAATATGAGTAACTAAATTAATGTGGGATGTAATTTTTGAGTAAAAAAATAAGGATTCTGGTTCTATGAGATTCTTGGGCTGTCCTGCATGAAACTTTCTTTTTAAGTCTACAGATTTTCAATTATGTGTCAGTCAACGTTTTAGAGCTCCTTTTTTTTAACCATTGTCTACACATTGTCTTCTGGTGTAACAATTCTAATAAGTGTATTTGATTCAGATATTAGACAGAAAACTAAAACTAAAAATAAACCTAATTAACTGTTATCATCTTTAATAATATATATATATATATATATATATATATATATATATATATATATATATATATATATATATATATATATATATAATAAAAATAACATAGAATTACAATATGTAATACCTCATTACAAATATATATATACATGTCTTTATAAACATTTGGGATATCTAGTTTAAAAAGATTTGTTTTACACCTTTATAGAATAAAACTCCCTTTTTTTGTGTTTAATGAATATCAATTTATGAATCTTTTCTGTTTGTCACTCCGCATGACACATCTCCAAAGAACATTTTTAAAATAAAACTGCTCTCCTTGATCAAACTAGCAGTACTGCATCATCATATTTCAACACTGTTTTGAATGGCCTACTTCACTTTCTAGCTTTAGATTTTTCAGTTCTATTTTACAGTTTTTCCCTAGTTAGACCTGTCTCTAGATATTACTTGAGGGACCAGTTAGTTCACTGGCTTAAACACACATCTAGAAACAAGTGTGACAAACATTTAGGAACTTATTGTTCGGCAAAGTAGAGACAAGCCACAGTTGTCTAGCTAAGTTGGAAATAATACCTGGTTTCTGGCCTAGACAGATGCCAAAAGCTTACTATGCTAGTATAGTCATGTAACAAACTAAAACCTTTTTTTAATTAAAAAGAAAACACATTTTAATAAAATAATATATTTGAAATAAAACTTATTTTCAGACATTGTGCTCATGAGGTCTTGTCTACTTTAAAAAATGACTCTTTTAAATAACCAGTGGGCAGTGGTGGCTCAGTGGTTAGAGTGCCGGGATATCGATAACAAGGTTGTGGGTTCGATTCCCAGGCTTGGCAAGCTGCCACTGTTGGGCCCTTGAGCAAGGCCCTTTACCCTCTCTGCTCCCTGGGCGCTGGAGTTGCCTGCCCACCGCTCTGGGTGTGTGTGTACTCATTGGCCCTAGTTCACTACCGTGTGTGTTCACTCCCACAGATGGGTTAAATGCGGAGGACACATTTCACTGTGCGGTGCACACTGCACAGTGTCAAATATGTGCACCTTTACCTTTTTTACCAAATGTCCAAATTAAGACCTACAGACCCACAGTTTGATGCTAAAACTTTACTTGTGTATAAAGCTAATGAATCATTTCCTGAAATTACAGTACTTTGAAGATTAACACCCCAGAGAGTCACGCTAGCGGACAATTATCCAGAATTTTAAACAAACAGAACTTGAATTAAAGCATTTAAAATAATAAAGACATTTATATTTATCATCACACAACCAAACTGCCTCATAACTACTCATTCAAAACCAAACCCAGCTTTCTTCATTGTAAAGAACCTTTAAGCAACATTGTTGTTTTGAACTTCCTGCCATTTCCACCTGCCAGATGAATGTGTGAGTCACAAAGGCTTACAAACAACATGGGCAAGCTATTCTTAACCTCAAGCACTCAAGCACACCACTCTGAGACCAACATCTACATGGTAGAAGCGCATTTCTTATTTTGTCTCTTAAAAAAATAAATAAATATAGAGGCAATCACTCGCAATAACAACACCTCTGTGTTAATGACAAATCTGTTCATACATGAAAACTTTAGGTGACAATATTCTGAGTAAAAGTTTAGAGTACAGTGATGGTCCCAAGATCGTAAATTTATCTTATACAAAACGTAGCTACCTAAAATTAAGGCAGCCCTCCAACAACATCTATTGAATGGATGCGATGGCCCTTACACAGCATCCCTGACCTAGAACATACACATGAATGTACGGAGTCAATGTCAATGAGGCGGTCCAACCTTGGTTTCCTTTATAACAACAAGGCTGGGGGAATTCCACAAGTGTTTCCGGATGCAGGGAGCACTTATTTTTCTGCTATGAAGACTGGACCATGGAGGGGGGGGGGGGGTCATCACATGTATGCCATGCTATGCTATGTTGACTTCCAAGAAGAGGGAGTCAAATTCCTCAGTATGCTTGCAGGCAAATGCAGTATAATATGCAGTGGATTATTAGATTTTGTGACTCCGACAACAACAAAATAGGTACTGTAAGTACTGACCCAGCCGGGAAAAGACGTCTGTCTAGGATTACAGGGCACATGTAGAGGGGTTCCTCCGTTTTGACTTTCGGCCTAGACATTTAAAGCTATTGACAATAATCCACAGCACGAGTAGCAGGTCCAATATCTGGGACACAAATACAGTATGTAGAGCACATATTAAAATAATACCCAACTGAGCCCAAGTTTGTCCAATAAATAAGGGGAAAAAAGTACTTCTCAAAGGTGGTGCCTACATTCTGCTACTGTGTTCCTCTAACCATTGTTTTGTGTATTCATTGTTTGAACCTTAATTCACTTGAAATCAGTGATATTTGACATGTCATGTTTCCCTGAAATAATTAAAAATGTATTAAACTGCTGTGATTTCAAAGATGTACACATCTATTAAATGTGTTGAGTAAACACAAAAAAATCCTGCAGAACATTGTAGCCATATGAAGACATGCTACAAAGAAAACAAGCTGCACAAATCACCTCCAACTATACAAGGGGGCGGGGGGTCATGAGTGTGGAAACAGAAGCTCAAAAAGGTGTCAGTGAACAATGTTTTGTCTAACAACATCTTCTCACACACGTCCTTACACAGCCAAACACCCGTTCACGCTTCAGGAGAATCAGAGCAGCCAGAGTCATGAGTCACGAGCCAAAAACTAGACTGTTCGACACAAAGAGCACAAAAAAGGGCCCAAATCCTGAAAATTGTTCCTCTTCAGGGAGTAACGAGGCCAACCAAGAACACCCATATATAGAGAAGGAGTGAGTGAGTGAGTGAGTGAGAAATTGTGGAGGGGAGAGGGAGAGTAAAAGGCCCGATTAGAGAGCAGCTTGGCGATACAGTCCTTCTTTGTGGTCAGATAAAGTAAAAAAAAAGTCCAAAAGTAACAGATATTATTGATGCTCAGGCAAACCCAAGGTAAAGGTCACATTCTAAAGTCAAATTCAGGCATCGTACACTGGCATGCAAAAGTCTGGGCACCCCTAAACAGAAATTCAGAAATTCTGTTACTGTGAATAGACAAGAGAATAGAAGATTAACTGATCTCCAAAAAGGAATAGTTACACCTACATTAGACCTTAATTAGCTTTTAATTTAGCATTTTTTTTTTTTTTTTACTATCACATCATTCGGAAAGGCCAAGTGATAAAAATTTCAAAGAATTTTGTAACAAGAACACCAATCCTGCATCATGCTTTGGGTTTGCAGGTGGTGGCATTTTACTGGTAGGGAAATGTGTTATATTTTGCTTTAAAAAGTTGGCAAAGTAATGTTTGTCAATCCAGATGCCTTAAGTGTCTCCCACATGGTGAGGCATATGGTTTATTAATTCAACTTTATTAGAACAGTATCTGTATTAGTTTATTTATCAGTATCAGTGCATGCCTATTAAAACACACCACAAAAAGGTTTTACAATGGCCTTCACAGACGAAACTCCTCCAAACAAAAACTGAAAAACTTTTAGCTGCTACATAAAGTGTTAACCAGAAGACCTGTGAAATACAGCATCCAGTGATATTTTATGACAGTTATCATAATGTGAAACTGTCGTACTGTTGCAAACCTATGACAATGTCTGGATTAGTTCTGCCCAGCTGTGAAAAGGCAACAGAAAACATTTCTTCTTCTTCTTCTTCTTAATGCTGACTCTTATATAGTAACACAACCATTGTATTAAAGGCAAGGTAAAGCAAGAGGATACGAAGAACAAATGCTGAGGAAATGACCCATTTCCTTGACAGGGAGCTGTTGTTCTTAATTGCAACCTCTGCGTTCACAGCAGCAGTAGAAGACAGTAACAGCACAAAACGGACCAAAGGCTGAGAAACTTGGTGAGATAGGAGCCTGGCGGCTTCGGAAACCAACGAGCACACAAACAAAGCTTCTTTGTTTGTGCGTATTCAAAACTGTGACAGGGATATGGATAGGAACAGGGTATTTTTATTATCCATTACACCCAACTGTGCTTTTGAGAGGCAAGGAAAGTGCAGAGGGGGGTATTTTCTAATGGAATCACTTCAAAAACAGACATTTGGTAGATGGGACAACAAACATTTCATTATGCATCACATTTGCATTTCCTTACTACTCACAATTATAGGTCACTCCTGGAACAAAAAAGTGCTGAAGCTAAAGACAAGTGAGACTTTGGCACTTCAGCACTTCAGCACTTTTCTAAAGAGTAGACTGACTGATACTTATTTGTTAAATATTTAAGTGTTTTTGTCATTTTATCTTTGCTTTAAGATGCTTAGAGTCATGGCAGGATAACTTAGTAAGATAACCCAATATATTTGAATAAGAAATATGCCTAAAATAAAAAAAGGGTTCCTTTTGTTAATGCACAAAAAATGTATTCCCATGACAGACACCTGATTTGGACTGGCTGGATTTTTTCCCCCAATCCCCTAAATGCCAGCGAGGCAGCCCCACCAAAGCCTTATCGGTACTCTGGAGGTCTGGTAATTACACAAGGAAAGGAATGTGCAAGATAAGCTGACACAGGTAAAACAAATATGACCAGCACATACTGTATTATGTCATTAGTCTCTATGAGTAACAATCTGTACTGCGAGTTGGGTGGGCAAATATTAGTTTTAGGGCCAGACATTCTTCTTAATTGCCAGAAGGCAAAAAGATGTTCTGACCACAGGGCAACACTAGCAACACCATTATGAGACTAATATTACACTGAAGGTTTAATCGAAAACCACAGTTTAACCAAAGTTTAATTTTCATCCTTACATAATTTCTAATCCTTACAGAGAGAAATATCACTGGTTACTTCCTGACAACAGTGATTACAATGCTGGCAAACTTCAGACGTGCAGGAAATTCTTGGAATCATTAAGAACGTTCAGCCATTGGAAGCTGGGAAAGAATCTTCGAAGCCTGCCAGACCCATTTCGCTGCTTCTGCAGTTTTGTTAGAAAACATGCTAAAAATGACAGGCAATCCTACCTGGGCAGATAGACTCTCCAAAATCTCAAATTACATTAACGACACAGGTCAAATGTTGACATGTGATCAAGTGACACTTACCTGCCAGTTACCAAGTTGCTCTCTTCAGAACATGGCGAACCATGGTACTGTACATGGGATTTCATCAGACATGAAACACTTAAAATGATTTGCATATGCTCACAAACTGAAAATCATACAAATACAACAAGCTAGCAAGCTAATGAGCAAGCAAATCAAACACAAGGCTCACCCTTGTTTCATACGGTCCTCATTTACATGACTCCAGAGTGTACAGACCCACAGACAACCCAGCCATTTAGCTCTGGAACTTAGTTATTTTCCTTTTCGGTTGGCTCGAAGACTCTGTTAATAATTAAGTGGAGGCAGAGAACACTCACTTATGCATTATTTACTCTATTCGCCAGCTCTGTCAACGTGCACGCACAGTAACAGACAGCAGTCGGTCTTATGGGAATAAGAAGACCTCAGCGCATGGGGTGAAAAAATTTGGTAACGAAGACCCTCCTGCTCTAAACTGCGCTCCTGGCCTCCATAAGAATGCTAGGTGAAGACATGACCTCATCTTTGCGCTATGAGGAGCACAAAGTCGACTGCTGAAAGTTGACATTCCTCAATGGGCAATCGAATGACCATGAGAAGGTACACTACACTTCCAGTCGTGCTGAACAAGTGCAGGCAGCCATCCAAGGTGCCAAGGTGCCAAGGTTGCTTTTTTATATTACTAGGTCTACAGTGAAGTGAAGTGAAACCAAACGCGGCAAAGATGCATGGACATAACTTCTGTTAGGTAGCAAACAAGTGGAGAGGAACACTTTGTTCCAAACATGACCTGAGAAAGAGAAGGTGCATTTGCATGGTTGCATTACAGATTTGACTTGCAAAAAAGACACAGTTTCACCAGCTATGAAGACATTACACAACTACCCCTATGTACAACATTCTCCTGTAAAATAAATCCCCTCCCCAATGTAAACAGGCGAGTAGAGCTTTCTTATTAACATGCTATAAAGGCTTAAACTTTCATTTGCTCATGCTAACTCTCTGGAGTGTGTTTTCAATCTGCTCGGGTTCATTCGGAGAGTTGCAGAACATCACTCCATCCCTCCATGTTGCCTGAAGCGTTGCACAAAGCCCAGCTAGAATTAGAAACCTAACCCCAGCAATAATGACTACAGCAAAGAAGATGAGCTTTCCAGCTCTGTTTCTCAGGCTCTGAAGTTTGATACAAAGACTTTTATGGTCAAGTCTGAACACTGCACTGCAAGATAATGGCTGCTATTAAGCTCTTAATGGTGGCAATGCGATGGAACGTGTGGCAAGATCTCCTGAGCGCTCATTATGTTCGCTACAATACTTTTCTTAATTCCAGCTGATGAAAAAGACCACCCATTAGAACAGGTATTCGAGAGATCCAGAGATCAAGACAGAGAGAGAGAGAGAGAGAGAGAGAGAGAGAGAGAGAGAGAGAGAGAGAGAGAGAGAGAGAGAGAGAAGAGAGAGAGAGAGAGAGAGAGAGAGAGAGAGAGAGAGAGAGAGAGAGAGAGAGAGAGAGAGAGAGAGAGAGAGAGAGAGAGAGAGAGAGAGAGAGAGATTAAACTTCAGCCTGTTGCTCTGCAATAGTACCACGCTTGCTGAACTTTGCTACCTGGCACCAGTGCAGAGTGAGAGAGTGTGCGCGAGAGAAAGCGAGAAAGCATGAGAGAGAGCAAGAAAGCATGAGAGAGAGCGAGAGGGTGAGAGCAAGTAAGAGAGAGGGAGAACCACAAGAGAAAAATGAGAAAAGAGAACAGGGACTAAAATGATAGAACCACTGCTAAACACAGCGGATGTCAGGTTAAGGGAGCAATAGTGGCCTTGTTCTGCAATTCTGCAACACTCTACTGTCTGCAGTGCAAATACACTATAATTACGTGATAAACTCTGAGGCTTCCACATGACAGTGTAATGTAAATACCTCTTTTATGTGCTAATGTGACAACGCTATCACTGGAGCTGTAGATATCTTAAGGTGCGGTGACGGCTCATCACGCACACCTTCTCATCAGGGGCAATAAGGTTGAAACCTTAGCGTCTGGCACGGTTCGCCATGCTAATCTGCACGCACTGACTGTACGATG
Organism: Salminus brasiliensis; assembly: GCF_030463535.1. NCBI lineage: Eukaryota > Metazoa > Chordata > Actinopteri > Characiformes > Bryconidae > Salminus > Salminus brasiliensis. The sequence goes on from NC_132895.1 coordinate 24,846,184, forward strand.
CGTTACAAGACGCGGGCAGTGTTGCTCCTACACTAGGACTGAACGCAGTAGTTAGATATATAGCAGTATTACAGTCTGAACAGTCTGCATGAAAAACAGAAATCTTTTTGACTAAACAGTCCAACCCTTTGAAAAGTTGTCAAATTAATCACAATGAAAAGCTCTCTGGTTTGCCCTGAATACATATCTCTGTTTGCCAAGTCATTTTCACAGCCTTTACAAAAGGCCCGCTCCTTCTCCCTGTTCCTTCTGTCCTTTCACTCCTGCTTTGATCGCCTGTTTTATTCCTTCTCTGACTGACTGACAAATGATGACTTTCTCTAATTGATAAACCACAACCGAGCCACCGGCTGACTGACTAAAACTAAAACGGTCAGATCTACAGTAAGTGTCCCAAACAGTATCTGTCTTTGTTCTGACCCTGTATAGATACATAACTTCTTTTTATTCTAGCTAAGCAGCATTAATAAATTCACCAACAGACATTTAGTGAATTGAACACGTTCATAAATATTAGCTTGTTCATCACAGAAGTTTCATTCATCAGATCAGCGATGTGCAGCAGTCTCCCTGAGCCCAAACCTGAAGTCCTGCCCCCACCTGAGGATTGAAGATTTTAATTCATTCTGTCACGGGGTTTCACTGCCTGTTCTTCAACCCCCTACATGAAATGAAGATTCTGATTGGTTCTGCGGCAAGCAAGTATCATTCAGATACTTGAGAAAGTACATTTCTCATAGAAAATGAGAAATGTACACTTCTGGAATGTCCTAGTCAAAGTCCTGGCCTAAACGTTATTGAAATGCTATGGGCTGAAACGCTCAGTTCATGCTCAAAGGCCTACAAATGTCACTGAGCTAAAGCAGTTCTGCAAGGACCAGTGAGCCACAATTCCTGCAACAGCATTGAGAGACACTAATTAAGAACTACAGAAAGTGTTTGGTTGTAGATATTGCAATCAGCTACTGAAAGAAAGGGGACAATCACTTCTTTACACAGGGGAATTTTGGTGATGAATATTCTTTCTTAATAAATACATAAAATGTCTTTCACAATGTTGTGTCATCTTAAGCGTTATTAGGCGAAAAATCAATTAAACCCTATTCGGCCAGGATTAGTTTTACAATTTAAGTGTGGGGGAGTCATTTTTACCTGAGTTTCTATGTGATTTTGGTCCAGTTCTGTCATTTTTATGGATTGCACTTCTGCGTCACTAAAGATTCAGGCGTGTTTAACCTTTTAACAAGCCATAAAAGTGGAGGTGCTTCTTTTTGTGCATGGCACAAATACCTCAGTCAAATCCAGACGACCAACTGAAGAACTCCAGCTTTAGGGAAGTCATTGTTAAAGTAGCCTAAAGCATACACGCGTGTTATGAACATGTAGCCACTCCAATCTCAGTCATTTATACTGTGTGAATCAGTTCTGTAGCAAAATTACATAAATACACCTGGTAAAACTATTCTCGTTCAAATAGGGCTTTAGAACTAAAAACTGTGTTTAACCCTCTGAAGTCTAAGGGCACTTTCTTGATTTTTGCATATCTTCTTAAAATTCCCCTTTAAAGGCACATGCATATTAGATAATACACACATTTTAAATTAACAGAATAATCTCAGCTATATTGACACTCCTGTGACCTAGAGCACTGTGTGAAGAGACACTCTGACCCTAAACCTAAAAGTTCATATACACCAAGACCACTAGTGAAAACCCTGCTAGTCATAGTGAAAGTTGGCAAGGTGGTAAAATGCAGTGGTCACTTCAGGAGAAAATGGTTGGTTTCTAACTTGTTTTTAGTTTTCTGAGACAATCTTTTGTAAAACAGCACATCATTGTCTGACTCTGCTAGATATCGCAAGAAGGCTTTACCTCATTGGTGCTTTTCCGAAGGCCTGAGGCTAGGAAAATCAAGGAAGCGAGTGTGTATCTGTGCTAGACTAAAAGCTAACCCTAACTGCACACTGCCAGACAGAATATTAGCGATATTAGCACTAATTAAAAAATCTTGTTGTGTTTTGTGCCTTGCTGTATATTAGCTAATTAGAGCAGAGATTCTCAAATTATTCATGAGCCCGTCATAAAAGAAAAAACAGCTCATTTCATTCTGAGACCAAATCATAAAGTTGTTAAAGGGCATGTTAAACCCAACCAAAGTAAAACTTCTTAATGCCATAATTTATTGTGATTTATGACTTATGGCCAAGACATGATTCACATCTGAGGTTTTCTCATTAAGTAGTGGGAGATGCTATGTTAATGCAAGCTAACAATCACTGGACATAGACTGTCATCAACCCCATGTCTGCCCAAACATCTCCAGATCTCAGTTTGCTAATCACAGAACAAAACAATGTGGTTAACAACACTGTCTGGCTTACTTTAGTCCATAAACACAAATGTAAAGCAAATAGAGCTGAACAGAGTTCTACTTTATCTATCCACTGATTTTGCTAAATTAATAAAACATGAATAAGGGTTTATGTAGCATTTTGACTGATTCTTGAGTCTTTGCTTGATCTACTGCATCTGGGGTGATGTTAACCATGTTAATTTGATATGCAATGTTGTGTGTTTGAATAACAAAAGCACACAATCAGGCTTTGACACCAAAAAGCCTTTTAAAGTTATGGTGTGTGACATATCACCTTCTATTCAGGCTCTATTTACTACTATTATACAGTGTTTTACTTCTTTTGCGAGGTAAAAAGACTGATATACTGGGATCTTAAGCATGTGCAAACAAGCTGAAATTCCAGCTCAGTGCTTTAGTGGTTCTTTGTCATGCTTGATTGTTTTTGACTGAAACAATCTGCCGAAGTCCCCAGCAGCGATCAGACCTCACCACAGCCAATCAACAGCACCCACTGAGAGCCCTGTCCAATCACGGCTCTCATATCATGCACCATGACATTCCAGAGCAGGTCAAGCCACTCAGAGCAACGGGTTCTCAAGGACCTGTTGATGTAAACTATTCATTCTCCAGATTTCCTCAAGTAAATCATTTTTTTCCACTGTAAATGAAACACAGCTGAAACACAAACTGCTACATCCGTCCAGCGCTGTGAAACTGAAGCTCGCACTGAACGTTATAGAGCTTGTTTTCGGTCACTGTTTATCCTCATACAAGACTCACAAAACGCTGACAATGACTATTCCTTACCAGTTGGACACTCAAAACATATTACTCAACGAGGTCAACATTTCCTGTTTCCAAAATTGGCACACGCATGGTTTACTGTCAACAATAGGTCAGACGAAAAGTGTGAAGGGGGAAAAAAAGATGCATTTAAAGCATGACTAATCACTTGCTAATACATGCACTTGATAGACCGTAATTAGAACACAAAGACAAGCCGGAGCTGATTCCATGTCTACATCTGCTAATCGAGATTCCAACACTAACAATCTGGATTGATAACAAGCGTAAACATGGAGCAGTCCATTTTTAAAAATGTTAAATTAACAGGAATATTATGATTGAAGCCATTATTTTCTTCTGATACCGAAAAACAGAAAATATAAAACTATATATTATTTCAAAATACTAGAATATGAATTCTACACAGTTCTCTTGCTGAGGTCTACTTAGAACAGGGACAGTTGTAGTGATTTCTGACACAAGAACTCATCGTAGACAGACTACTGTTATATTAAAAAGCCAGCAGATTGAGCACTGCTTCAAGCCAATATGTAACCATTCTCTAAAATGCCATACTTAATCATTTACGTTCACTAAAAACCTCAAAGTTCATTCAGAAAAGGTTTTTGCATGCACGCACACACAAACACACAGGCATGCAAAAGTTTGTGCACCCCTGGTCAAAAGTTCTGGTACTGTGAATAGTTAAGTGAGTAGAAGAAATAAGGCATATAAAGCATGAAGGTGTTAAAGAAGTCAAAGATAAAACACACTTCAACACTCAAAATCAGAAAACCTTTACCAAGGTCCCAAACCTTAATTAGCTTGTAATGGCTATGGTTTGATCACCATCATCATTAGGTAAGGTCAGGTAAGGTCAGGTAAGGTCAATGTCAAAGCTTTATAAAATACCTGGGGTGTGTCCTAATTGATTAATTAATTGAGTAATTAATTAATTACTAATACTGACTAGTTTTTGAATATGAGTATGTAGTATAGATACGTGTCAAATACACTGTACAACAACAGAAAGTCAGAAAACGAGGCCTACATAACAACATTACATGAAATTGCGCAGACTTACTTCACTTGTCTTTTATACGCCTCATGTTTTTATGATCCGCACTGACCCTGACCTCATTAAAAGGATCAGACGTTGGCATGACCAGTTCACATGGAGTATAAAAATGCAACAGTGAAATTTTATACACCTTCTACAACCATGTCATTAAAAATCTGCACAATACAATAAATAACTCATCGCTGATCATAAAAAAAAAACACTGGGCACAACCATCTAAGTAGGGATTAGGCAGGGATGAACCAGGACTATTTCAGTGGATTGTGTATTGGAGGTCAGTTGGATTGGATTATAAGATATTGAACACACTATAAAATGGCCATTAAAAAAGTTTGTTACCAAACAAAATAACCCATTCCAGTCACATTACATAACCTGTTTACTAAAACACAGTGCTTTTACTTCAGCGTTATTTACACATGACCTAAATTAAGCAGCTGTATTTTTTACAGAATCCCACAGATCACATTGGAATGGAACTAGCAAATACTTACCATTAAGGCACTCAGATCAGGGGGCACTGGATCAGGACAGCCATACAGATAAGCGTTTGCCATGTCATTTGGTGATACCACAACCAGATACAACTAGATATTTTACATAAAAAATGTAATTCCTACTTATCGCATATCAAGCCCACACAATTACCCAGTAGTACGACAAACCGGCACCATTGCTAGTCTTACTCTAGGTTACTTACTTGTGTAAATGAGTTAGTCAGTCAATTTGTTAATCAAGTGTTGACAGGTCTTGCGGGCCAATTTGTAGCCAGTTAATTGTAAAGAATACATTTATCAACACAGTACTACTACTGCTACTACACTGGTAAAACATTTCATTTAAATAATTTTATTTATTTATTTATTTTATTTAAATCAGCAAATAATCTCCTGTACTTTAAGTTCAATGATTCATTTCATGTGAATGAAATAATTTAAACCCTGTAATAGAATGAAATAAATATATATATATATATATATATATATATATATACACACACACATACATACACACACATTCATGCTCAGAATGAAGAACCAGAATGATGCTCAGAATGAACTGAGGACCTTCACAGTTGGAGGCTGTAACGCTAACCACTACACAATGTCTTATGTAATACTAGGAAGTAGGGCTGCATGACATAGCATTACTTTTTTCTGCGATAAATTCATGACCAAACACACTGGGATATTAATGATGAACTTAGGATATCGAGCACTGGAGTTAAATAAATGAGAACAGTGTGGATTTTTTTCTTTTGTATCAAGCAGCAAAATGACATGTTTGATTTAATTTTACATTGCAACTGAACCACTGTTGGGCCCTTGAGCAAGGCCCTTTACCCTCTCTGCTCCCCGGGCGCTGGAGTTGGCTGCCCACCGCTCTGGGTGTGTGTGTGTGCTCACTGCCCCTAACACGTGTGTGTGTGTGTGAGTGTGTGTTCACTACCAGATGGGTTAAATGCGGAGGACACATTTCACTGTACACTGTACAGTGACAAATGCGTGCACCTTTACCTTTTAAACTCAGAGACTGAACTAAACCCCTTACCCACGTGCATGTGCATTCTGTCTGTGGTTAAATATCTATGCACCTTATACTCACTACCTCTACTCAGTATTAAGTCATATTTATTGTATTTATTGCATTGTCTTTTTAATTTAACGTTGTTACCTACATCTACTTTTGCAGTCTGTCATGAGCTGTATTGCTTTGTTCTCGTTTTGTTCCACATTGCACCTTTGTTCTGGGGAAAATGCAATTTCATTCCACTGTGTACTTGTACTTGTTTTTGTGCAGTCCTAGTAGGAACACAATAACTACAGAATTCAAGTTAGTAATCTGATTTTAAGTAATACTTAGTGTGTTATGAATGGGTCAGAATATTCTTAAGTTTACAAACATGTTTAAGAACAATGTTAATTATGATGGTTTTGGGTAATTCTCGTATTTTTAACAATATTCTTACGTACAAGGTTACAAAGTTCTTAGTGTTATACATGTTTTGAGAAAATCCACCCTGGACAGTTAGTGCTCTCCTCCAAGCGAGTTGAGCCGTCAAATAATGTTGTATTAGCAGCAGTTCCAAAAGTTACTTGCCAAAACTTATAACTGACAAACATTTTAAAATGCACTTACTTACGAGGGTTTTACTGTATTCATATTTTCAGGTTTTTATATAATTATTAATTCAGATGTTAGAATTCTATTAAATATATCATGTCAAATCATAGTTTATTGGTCTTGGTTATGTTATACACGGTACACAACTACCCAATCATATACCAAACCATATATCAAACAAGATAGAAGACCAGCTAAAAATATATATGAAAAAACATTAAAATATGAAATATACAGCAATATACTGAAGCAGAGGTTGTAAATCAAAAGTGTACAGGATTAATGTCCAGTGCAAAAAGAATAAGGTAAAATGTTGGCTATAAAGTGAAGATATGAACAAACATGCAAAAGTGCATTTGCCGTCCAGCGTCATGCAATATATGTTTTATTTTGTCTTGACCAATAACAGAGGTTATCACAAGAGACGGCCCCTTTGCAATCACTGACCACTGTGCTAAATCAGAGATAGAAACAAACACTGCCCATCTACTAGTCAGAACACTGGAATGAGAGATAACGTGGCGTCCTGCTTACTGTACATGGTGCCACCTGTTTTTAGGTGATACCCTGAGTTGATCGGACACCGACCGGCCAAAGCAGCAGCTCACCATGCCTGATTATACCGGTTTAAAAAGTGCATAGCCTACATCAGTGGTTCCCAACCCTGGTGCTGGTTGACCCCTGCCCTGCACATTTTAGTGTTTATCCGGCTCCCAACACACCAGACTCAGCTGATCAGCTAATTAATAAGCCCGCCCTGATCGGAGGTGGTGTGCATGACAGGAAGGGGGTCCTCCAAGACCAGGGTTGGAAACCACTGGCCTACGCAACGGCCCTGGTACGGCATTTATGCAGCCAGCTGGAATCAGGTGTGTGTAAGTGTGAGGACGCCGAGGACACCGGGAGGCAGTGTTCACACCAAAGGTGAAGTGATTGGGTTTCAGCACCAGGACAAAACCCCAGTGTCCAGTTTCCTCCAAACAATGCACCCCGATTTTGCCATTTTTCCAACTCTGAATTAAACATAGAGACATTACCAGGCCTAACGGACACACTGAATAATTCAGTGACCTCTGTGGAGACCACTAGCTTAGAAAAACAGCGAAGCACAACTGCAGCTCCTACTCCCACCTTTCTCACTTTCAACAGGTAACAGTGATAAGCACCAAGGGTTCACCCAAACTCTCCACAGTTCTTATCTAAATGACTTCAGCTGCTTATTTGCTGTGCTGGTGTTAGAAAAGCACATTTCTCACTTGCTCTTTGTTCCTCCACAGAGAAGAAACTGGCATAAGCTTCCTATAGAATATCCTCCTCAGGCAGCCCTGAGGAGTTCACACTGAACGGAAACAGGTTTGGTGAAGACTGGTCGTCTCTGCTCGGCGCCTAAAGAGACCAGCTAGCTAGCTACCTGTGTAAGAGTTTAGGACACCGGTTGCAAAGCTTGGTTTAAAGCAGTCGGGACAGTCTGTCCAGGACTGAAACACACATGTGAAGTAGCTAGAAAAGCCCTTTAAAAGCGAGGCACAGCGGCTTCACTTCTACTTTTACTTTTACTGTACGTTCCGGTCCAGCAGCTCCGGGGCAGCCCGGCCAGGAGAGACACCTGAGAACAAGCCGTTGAAGACCGAAACTCTCGCTGTTGATGCTGTAAACAAAACCCCACCGACAGCTTTTCACGACACGTCTCCAGCAGTACTCACCTGTAGCGCCGCTCGGGTGTTCCCCGTCCTCACGAGTGTCCCACATCCGAGGAGAAGGAACCAACGGCCCCTCGCTGCTGAGCTCTCTCCTCCCCGAGCTTCCCTCAGGCACAAACACCCAAACCTCGGCGCGAGCTGCACCTCCAGCAGAGAGCGCGGAGCTCGAGAGGTGAACCTCAACGCGAGCCAATCAGCGCACGGGGGGCGTGGCTACGCGCCTCAGAACGAGGCTGATGGAGGGTTACTGTGAAGGGAGCTAGATAGGTAAAGCGGCGCTGAAGGAGAGGGGTCACCTAGTTCATTATGTAGCGACACTGACAGCACGTCCAGGGACGTCCATGGCGTGTGAGAAATGCAATGAAAGATCTCGAAATATGTGCAAAGGTTTGTGCACAGCTGAGCAAGAATAAAAGCTGTCATTAGCAGTGCTCTGATCCCGAGGCAGCTGAGGAAAGACACCCATATTCACCATTTGTGTTGGACATGTGCTGGAATGTGGCCTCCGCCTTTAACCCATTCGTGAAGTGAACACACACACACACACATACACACTATTGATCAAACACACACAGTGACAGTGAGCACACATGCCTGGAGCAGTGGGCATCCATTGCTGCTGGGGAGCACAGAGGGTCTTGCTCAAGGGCCCAACAGTGGCAGCTTGCAGAGCCTGTGTATCGAACCCACAACCCTGTCACCAATAACCTGTGGCTCTAACCGCTTTGGACTCCCCTTCGTGAAATTGAAGCCCGGTCCCCATGTGACTGGCGGGGATACTAATATATATATATATATATATATATATATAAATACAATCACTGAGGGATTTTACTGGGAAAATACATTTACATTTAAGGCATTTAGCTGACGCTCTTATCCAGAGCGACTTACAAGGTGACTCGTATTACAGAGGTGGGCCAATGTAGTGTTAGGAGTCTTGCCCAGGGACTCTTATTGGTGTAGCACAGGATAGTCACCCAGACTGGGAATCAAACCCTGGTCTCCCACATGGTGTAATAGCTCATTAGCTGCCAGTGGTTTTATCTGTTGTGCCACACCAACCACTACACACACCAAACACACCAACCACTACCAACCAATACTTCAATAAGTGTGCAATGATGAAGAAATATATATACATATGTAGATATATATACATAGCCTCTCCATTATTGTCATTTTTGGCTCCCTGACATAATTTGAATTTGGCTGTTGTTACATTGTTTTCCAAATGTCATGATAAATGGACCAATAGAAAAGCTCCAAAATGAATCTTGAAAATTTAATAAATCAAAGTGAAAACATAGAAATTCAGGTATTCACTTTCACTAAGTTCATTACATATATATAATCTTTTATATTTTTTAGGATCTTAAATCCATTACATATAGATAACATCTTATATACACTATATTGTCAAAAGTATTCGCTCACTCATCCAAATCATTGAATTCAGGTGTTCCAATCATTTTCATGGCCACATGTGTATAAACTAAGCACCTAGGCATGCAGACTGCTTCTCCAAACATTTGTGAAAGAATTAGTTGCTCTCAGGAGCTCAGTGAGTTCCAGCATGGTACCGTGATAGGATGGTACGTGTGCAACAAGTCCAGTCGTGAAATTTCCTCACTACTAAATATTCCACAGTCAGTGGTATTATAACAAAGTGGAAGCGATTGGGAACGACAGCAACTCAGCCATGAAGTGGTAGGCCATGTAAAATGACAGAGCAGGGTCAATGGATGCTGAGGAATATTGTGCACAGAGGTCGCCAACTTTCTGCAGATTCAACTTTCTGCAGACCTCCAAACTTCATGTGGCCTTCAGATTAGCTTAAGAACAGTGTGTAGAGAGCTTCATGGACTGGGTTTCCATGGCCGAGCAGCTGCATCCAAGCCTTACATCACCAAGCGCAATGCAAAGCGTTGGATGCAGTGGTGTAAAGCACGCTGCCACTGGACTCTAGAGCAGTGGAGACGTGTTCTCCGGAGTGACGAATCACGCTTCTCCGATGCAATCCAATGGACGGGTCGAGGTTAAGCAGTTGCCATGAGAACGGTACTTGTCTGACTGCATTGTATCAAGTGTGAAGTTTGGTAGAGGGGGGATCATGGTGTGCGGTTGTTCTTTAGGAGTTGGGTTCGGCCCCTTAGTTCCAGTAAAATGAACACTTTATGCTTCAGCATACTAAGACCAAGGTCAATTTCATGCTCCCAACTTTGCAGGAACAGTTTGGGGACGGCCCCTTCTTGTTCCAACATGACTGCGCACCAGAGCGCAAAGCAAGGTCCATAACGACATAGATGAGGGAGTTTAGTGTAGAATAATCTATCCATCCTCCTGACCTCAACCCGATAGATCATCTTTGGAATGAAACAGAGCTGAGACGGCGGGCCAGGCCTTCTCGTCCAACATCAGTGTCTGACCTCACAAATGCGCTTCTGGAAGAATGTGATAAATTTGAATCTGTCAAAATTTCCCATAAACACACTAAACCTTATGGAAAGCCTTAAGGTTCCATGGAAGAAGCTGTTATAGCTGCAAAGGATGGCCTGACATCATATTAAACCCTATGGATTAAGAATGGGATGTCACTCAAGTTCATGTACTTTTGGCCATATAGTGTATATATAATGTTTTGGTGAACTGTTCCTCAAATATGAGTGTGTTTTATAGTGTCATTAATTGATAATAATTATTAATGATTAATTCAGTGATGTTTAATAACCTCCAAAGCATCTCCAGATATTACTTGTAGATGAAAAGCATATTTACACTTACTTACACTTAAATCTGGCGTCATTTACTGGAGAGAGCTGAAGTAGCATACCTGAGGCAATGTAAACATATGGGCTGAGCGTGGCTTGAACAGAAATGCAAACTATTTCACATGTAAGTCAGTAGGCCTCATTATGTTACACTGCACTGTGCAAAAACTGAAAGAAAAAAAAATCACAGAAACAAATCCTCCCTGATCTGGTCAACAGCCTAAGTGTGCTTCTATAGAGGCACAGTGTGGACTGAAGCAACCTAATTACGTTTAAGAGCATTTGCACCGCAGAGCAATGCAAAGGGTTTTAGCTGCTTTCAGGAAGGCTGTGCAGCTGCAATGCAGGCTCTGCCAAGCAGCTTTCAATGGTATTTCAGTGCTTACCTTTTTATCATAAGAAAGGAGCACGCTCACTCGAGGCCCATACACCACCTTAACATATGAATACAATACAAATGAATGTATATTTACTTTGTCTTAGACCGTTTTCATACACTATATGGACAAAAGTATTGGGACACCTGCTCATTCATTGTTTCTTCCAAAATCAAGGGTATTAAAAAAGACATCACCCTTTTTATTGGCTTTCTATTAGACTTTGGAGCACTGTTGTGAGGATTTGATTGCATTCAGCAACAAGAGCGTTAGTGAGGTCAGGATGTTGGATGATGATCACTGCCTCACCTCATCCCCAACTCCCCAACTCATCCCAAAAGTGTTGGATGGAGCACTAGCCATCATTCCAGAGAACACAGCTCCACTGATCTACAGCTCAATACTGGGGGGCTTTGTACATGGACATGGTGCCAATAGGTTCATGTTCATCTGCTGCATCTGAGTCCTATTCTATTGGCATTACGTCTCTACAGGGACTAGACGAGCTGTGTTTTTGCACATCTGTGTCAGTAATGGTTGCAATGGAAAGTAGTGAAATGCATTTATTAGAAAGGGGTGTCCACAAACATTCGGACATATAGTGTATTCCCGTCTGCTCCATTGTCATCAGCATTAGCTGTGATAAATTTGTACTATATCATATATAATTTTTTTTGTTGTGCAAAAGAAATTGTGAAAAACACTCTTAACAAATTTGATATGACCTTCTGTAGTTCAGAGAATGAAGTAAAAAAAAAGGTAAACTAAGCAAAATCAGTAGTATTATCTGAGTGCGCCAGCATTTTCGAAGCGGCAGCAAAATGCCCTTTGACCTGCTGCAGAAGTCTTGTTATGAGCGGAAAGCCTGCACCTTCAACCAGAGTGAACAAGGAGGATTACAGAAGGCTACAAGTTCATACAAATAACAGATAGCTAAGCTGTGGAGGAATCTGGACTCGTATGTTAACAGCAACCAGTGTTTTGTAGTCAACACAACCACTAGCATGCGTAAAAGCAAGACCAGCATATTGTAGCTGCCCAATGAACAAAAATGCATCTCCTAAATGACTTTTTACAGGAGAAGTTGATGAGAAAATGTTCTGAGCTTTGAATGGAAGTTAATGTGAAGAGCTTATTCCAAGTGATTTAGAGGAGTTCTATTGGTCCATTCATTCAGATTTATTTACAGTGTACAGAGCAGCTACAGGGTTCAAACCATGGAGAAAACTAAATAAAGGCTAAAAATAGAGATACATGGTTTACACTGGACAGCAGCGATTGCTTTTTCTAGTCCATTTCTAGTCTATTTCCAATTTTAAGCTCAGACCTCCATAAATGAGGCCAAAGGAGACACTGAACACTACCGATCAACAGTTTAAGACACAGGGGAGGGTTGTTGACCTCTAATGACATACAGGACAATTACGTAAATCACTGACCAAACGTCACTGAGGCGCTTTTCAGTGTTTCTTCAGCAGCTTTTTAAAAGAATGGTTCACACAAAAAATAATATGAATATGAAGTTTGCTTCTTACACCAAAGATCAATAAGGCCAATAAGCCAAAAGACCTCTGACGTCTAAAGTCTTTCTTTCCGTTTTGCACTGGAGCTACACGGCTAATGTAGCTAACAATGGAAAGACAGTGATGGAAAGTCAATGGTTGGACATGGACATCCAAAATACTACTAAAACCTAATGAGCTTTTTTATAACGATCACTGCTAATAAATCAAGGAGAGCATCAGTATGTATAGATCCTTCTCTAGCCTTGATGACCGCCTCACGCAGCTCTATTGGACACCCCTTCTAATGAATGCATTCAGCTACTTTAGGTTGCACCTATTGCCGACACAGATGAGCAAATGTGCACACACATATACTACCAATAGGACCCTCTGGAACAGCTAAACACAGACTTGTTGGCACCATGCCAAGGGGAGGGATAAAGGGGTATAAAGCCCCCACACATTAAAAGCTGTGGAGCAGTGGAACGGTGTTCCCTGGAATGATTGATGGCGCTCCAGCCAGTACTTTTGGGAGGAGTTGAGCAGCTGGGAATGAAGTGAGGAGGTGATCATCAAAACCGAACTTCCGAACTTCCCAACCCATTCAAGCGTTTGATGAAAGGTGTGGCATCTTGCCTTGTCTTGTTGCTGTATTAAGTTTATTAAGCAAGAAGCAATAGTTTGCCACAACCAGGGGCCAATACATATTTTACAGTGGAATTACTGATTAATCATTTACATAACTGCAGATATTATCCAAACTTCATTTCCACATTCTCTGAAGCTCTTACAACCGAACAGACTTTAAATACTACTGGATACACAACTGATCCTAAATCATTTAGTATTATTAGAAAGTAGCAGGGTTAGTAACATGATTATTGTATCATCAGCTCAAACTTAATCTTTTTGTTGGCACATCACAGCTTATGTAACATCAAAGTGATAGACATTCAAGATTCAAGGATATAAACACATCACACAACAACCACCATAAGAGACTTGATCATATATTTTATTCTCAATACAGCAAAATACAAAGAATATTCGCAAGAGACTCGGAAAACCCATTAGTATCCAGTAATACTCACTTCACAAAAAAAAAAAGAAGAAAAAAAAAAGTTTTTAAATTACAAGTTAAGATAATCGAGGCTCATGGGAGTACCATTAACTCATAAATCATATTGCATCCATAATATATATGTAAAATCTCTCGTCAATCTCTTCTTAATACTTTAAAACTAACCTCGATTTGGACTATACTGAACCGTCTTCGCCAAGATAATCTGCCTTCTTGCGGATCACAAAATGAGTACAACATATACACATCGAGATCAGTTCAACATACAGGACACCTCGGCAACAGCTCAGAGAACACGGGCTACAGCGGTCCTAGAGCAGGACTTCCTCACGATCAACTGCCAACATCTCATTTTAACAGGATTCGGAAACAGACCAACGATACCAACTGAATGAAGACTCCATCGTATAGTACATAAAACATACTAATCATTTCTAAGAATTTCCATGATACACTGCGCAGTGCCGCAGCTGTAGGGAAAAAAAAAACCCAAACAAAAACAAAGAGGCAGTACAGTAATGGATGTGACGGGAAATAAACGATGAGAAATAATAAAAAAAAAAAACACAAAACAAAAAACCCCACACATAACGACGTACAGTGTTGAGTCCAAAGTGTCATCCAAAGAGGAAGAAATCAAAAGTTCAGTAATGAAAAACGCGCATAATATTCACATTCTATTTACAACTTAATACAAATGTTAAATTGCCATAAAAATTTACCCTAAAAGACATTATGTACATTTGTACAGTGTAGTATTTAAATAGAAACATGCAAGTGTTTTGCTTTTTTTATTGTATGGGATGTCAGAAAAACAAACAAACAAAAAAAAAAAGGTAGTCTTACCCTGGTTTATAGTTGTAATAAGAATTATTGATTTCGACCTGGAAATGAATTCATCTAAAAGCAGTCCTATGAAAGCGTAAAAAAGAGAAATGAAATAAAACCATGCCAAATAACTGTGGCCTTGGGAACATTTCTATTAATCAAGATTCACTTGTAGTTACTCACTCTGGAACCTTTATGTAAATTTTAGAAGTGGAAAATTCAGGTCCAAAAAGTGAAAATCCAGAAAGTAAAGGTTATGAGCTTAGGGATTTTGTTCTAACCCAGGCAGATGGAACAAAATCCAATCCAATCCAATCCTGGGGCAGTTTTGCACTTTCTGGACTTAATGTTTCCATCTTTACCTTAATGAAAGTAGTGCATAAGTGAAGTCAATATGCAAGTAATAAAAATCAGTGGACTTTGAGAAAAGGTCTACAAGAGCAACGCAAATACAATAAAAACAAATAGAATATAAAAAGGCCAATTTCACCCAAGGTTGTTCCTCCAGATGTGCCTCAATGTGCGTCACAAAAAAAAAAAAAAAAAAAAAAAAAAAAAAAACCAACTGTGTCATCAAACCACCAAACCCAGCCAAAACAGCACCATGCAGTGATGGGACATCTGGTTCTTTTGGTCATTTAACTTCTAAACCAAGCAGTAAATATTCTTAATCTTGGACAGCAGGATTCAAAACACTGTCTCTCTGCATATGTGCAACATTCAGTGGAGGCTGAAGTGAATGTTTTTGGGCAGAATTGTCTTTTTTAATAAAATACACAGAAAGAAACTACTTGAACGATTTGCCTTAACCTAACCAAACCCTAACTTTAAAGTCAATGTGCAATATACTTGGTGAAAATGACACATGGAACAGCACTGAATTTACTGAATCGACTGCCCATGTTCGTTATGAGGACTGTAAAGGAAAAGGAGAAAAACTAAAGTCTGCATAGACAGATTTCTTCCTCGACTCTGAAGGAGTGCAAGAAGAAATAACAGTTTGTCCCTACAGAAAAAACAGGGAGCCAACAAAATAAAAAGTTTCTAGTGCAAGAAATGGTAGATTTCCAGCATTTAATACACTGCGGACTGAACCCAAAAAACTTCAATCTTCAGAGATATAATTGCGCTTCTTTTGTTATTACTGTCCCACAGCGAGTGGTTCACTCCATTTAACTCTTAGCTTACGATGCCCGACTTACTGCAAACACTTCAGACAAAAGGAGACGGCTATGGAACAATGTGATCGTACAAGTACAACTTGCTTGTATTTTTAGGACAGGTTTCCATTAGTTCCAATAACTTCACCTGAAATATACTGTGTATTGTGTATATCTATATCTATATATATATATATATATATATTTATAAACTGCGAATTGCAACAGTATGTATCAAATATATTCCTTTGATGACTTCTTTCCTTTATATGATTTGTAGTACACAAATGACTATGAAGCTATAAAGGGAACCTCAAGACTGACGTTAAATATTTAAATATGACATTTTCATATACAATAGAAATACATCTGATATTACAACCCTGTATTCAAACCAAAAAAAAAAAAAAAAAAAAAAATACTAACAAACTGCAAGCGAAAATGCAAGTTTGAACAAAGCTAATTTTCTCTATCTAAATAAAATAGATTTATATAATATATATATATATATATATAATTTTGGGCCAGGTACTTGAGTGAATAAAATACTCCTGTGCTTAGGATGAAGAAGAAGAGGAAGGGGGAGGAAAAAAGGATAGATTTAAAACAACATAAAACAAACAAAACTATGGCTAAAAGTCTAAAAGCCTTGGCCAGTATGAAGATATATTTTGTGTAAAAACTCTGAAAGATTAATTCTTTGTTCACTTTCTGGTTTGGAAAATGACAGAGGGTGGGGTGAGAACAAAAAACAAGGGGGACAAAGGGCACAAGAAAAAAAAAAAAAAAAAAAACCTTGATATGACGCTTGGGGTCCTTTTGGTCAACAAGATGCAAAAAAATAAATAAATAAAAACCTGCTGACACATTTTACATTGTTAAGATTTGCAGACCATTAAGGACCATGGCCACATCGAATTGGGATGACTAGTTGGCTCGGCGCCTGCGAAGACAACTGATACTTTGTGCATGCAATGATATCTCTCTATGATGCAGCGTAACCACACCGTGCTCTGTACACCAAATGGAATGCCTTCTCGGATTACGGCTAACGTCCATTAGCATTCAACAGCACAGGCCCCTCGCCTCAACCTAGTTCCAGGACCCACCCCTGTGGATAAACGTGGTACTGTACCTCCTAGTTTCCTGTATATCATATACAAGGCACAAAAAAGATAAAAGGACAAACCCTTTGTTTTAAAGCACCTTTGGTTAAAGGGAGGTACTTTGGTTAAAAAAAAAAATTAAATTAAATAAAAATAAAAAAAAAAGCCATAAAATTCCATAGTATTGTTCACAGCTGTAAGAGGTTTTGAGAAAAGAGAAGAAAAGAAACAAAGCAGGCTAAAATAAACAAAACAAACAGAAGTAAGAAAACAAAGAATGGCTTTTCTTTTTTTCGGCCCAAGAAAGACCCAACAACACGGACAGGACATTCGCAGCCTAAGAATGCTCAGTTGATTAATGTGCACTTGGTTTCTCCCCTCTCCCCTCATGAATATTTATAAGGGTCAAGGGGGATGCGGTGGGGTGTTCCAAATAGCTCAGTGTTTGTTTTTGGCAAGCTGGTGTAAGAAAATGAACACAGTGTCACAGATATGTCTGAGGCAGATCAAGTCTGAGAGTGTGGTGTGTATGCGTGGATGGGGGACATGGCCAGCGATTTAGGGAGGAAGGGAAGGGAAGGGACATGAGGCTTTTATGAGGTGAGCTTGGCGTCGAGTCGTAGCCAGTGGAGGCCCTGCCGAGTAAAACGCACCAGTTCAGTCATAGTGCTGGTGTTAAAGATCAGCGGGCCCATCACCTTGTCCAGCTCAGTGAAGAACTCTGAAAGAGGAAAAGAAAATGCTGCGTGAATTAGGTGCGTGTGCAGAGTTTACATACATAGGAATAGCCTTTAGTCACATTTAATAAATCACATAATAATAATAATAATAATAATAATAATAATAATAATAATTTGATAAAATGATTTTTGTATCAGAATCAACAGTGGTAAATGTGAGTATTTTATAGCAGCTATTTAAAGCTTATGAATGTGATCTTAACTTTGGACTCCTTCAGTACATACTCACACACTCAGCCTGGGTTAGATTTTTGTCTCATTTCAGGGACCTCAATACATATACTTTATTCATACGCTTTATATGTACATTCCTGCATATGCCCCTTTACTTCTGATGACAATGTCAGGGACCTAAATCTATTATTTAAACAAATCTCTTACATTCCTATAAATGAGTATAATACAAGTTCATGTTATTTCATGTTTATTTAAATGGCTGATGTTTATTGTTGCACCATTTCAATCCTGTGTAGGTCCTGAACAAATTGCAGTTGACAAAGTTGACTTCAATCATCACTGGAGTCTGATAGATTAGCCAAGTGGTATAAAATACCACAGCATAGGAAAAAAGCAAATAATCTAAAACACCGGAAGAAGCACATGTCTTTTGTAAAAAGAAAACAGTAGCTACCATAACAATGTATATGTGAATAAGCAAAAATGTTGCAGATTTGTTTACTTAATCTCTGAACTGAAAGCTTTTAATCTGGATGCACTTGTACAGTTGCCACTGATGTCCATGAGGCAGACACATGCGAAATGGATGCGAGTGAAAAAGGGCATCAATTTAAAGAGTAAAGTGGAGAAGAAAGATCAGCTAGCATAGTTCTTAATAAGTACACAGATACACCTGTATCTATAATCATCAGCCGTTTCATCAGGTACACCTATACCATTACTACTATAAGACTATTGGTGCATTTTGTAGCAGCCGACTTACACCGGTAACACAGAATAAGAGGACACTACCAAACTGGTGTAACTGTTGTGCTGTACTGCTGTTTCTCCACATCCAATATTCGGACAGTGGTGGTCCTATGGTGTTCACTTGCCAATGATGAGAGGGCTGAGAGGGGTTTGTAAATTACGTATAAGTCAGTAATTATAAACCGACAAAGGGCCTCTTTATGACAAGTGCGCCGTCACATTGGCAAGTATTACTTGGTTACACTCCGGTTTAGATCTAAAACATGGTGCTTTGTCAAGTCAGGTCAAATTTATTTGGCTAGCGCTTTTTACAACTGCTGTCACAATTAAATTTTTTTTTAAATAAACATAAAAATCTAAGCAAGCCATCTGCGACTCAGTCGGACTCAGGCAGGATGCTTTGGGGTTTGATAGGGGTTTGGTTACCAATGTTCAAGGACATTTGTCCTACCTCTTTGCTCTTTGGCCAGTTGCTCAGCCTGGTCCCATACTTCAGTGGCATAGAGGAAATTGGAGGTGACCTGCACGTAGCTTGCAGCCATCTGGTGGATGCGCTGAGGGATGGTAACTGAGGAGCTGCCGCTTTGGCTGGAGCTGCTGGAGGAATAGCTGCCAGCGCTACCAGGAGACAACTTGGGTGACACTGGGGACGGCATACCGGCGGCTTTACTGGAGAGGGAGACAGAGGAAGCATGTTAAAGGCTAAGGTCTGTTTGTCAGTCACTAAAATAGCATTGTTTTATTTGCTAACCAAACAAGAAACACACATTTATAACAAATTTCGAAATCATCAATGTGGCCTGTGCAAACGTTTAGACACCGCAAGGTAAAAGGCTCAAATTTGGATGTGCAAAAAAGCACCACCCCCTCAAAACTGCCAAGGTGGTGCCCCATTTCCCTGTGCAGCGTTGCTCACTGTGATATAATCTGCATGGAAGGGTAATAAGGAGGAAACCTTTTTCTGCAACCTAATCACAAAACTCAGTGTTTAAAGTATGCTACAGAACATCGAAAGAAGCCAGATGAGTTCTGGAATGAGTGAATGGAAACTATTATTATCGTCCATTTCTGGAACTGTGAGACAAGCGCTGTGGACTGCCGAAATCAAAATAGAACACCCACAACCAGCAACGGTACATTTAGAGAAAGAAACAAGCAACTGTGTTGAACGCAAGATGACTCAGGAATATCTCAGAACTTGAGGCCTTCTGCAAAGAAGAGTGTACGCAGCTTAAAGTCTCTCAGGTCTTGTAGTTGGATTTTCCCCAAAGTGTTTGCAAGGTGGTGTTACTAAGTCCTGACTCTATGAGGTGTGCAAGTTTTGCACAGAGCACCTTGATTTTAATTTGGTTGTGAAAGCGTAACTGGTGAGAATTTTCTAAAAATTGTGTTTGTTTAATAAGCTATACAGGCTGTGTTTACTACTTCTCAATCAAATAAATAACCAAGTAATCAAAAGGTGCCCAAACCGTTGCATAAAGCTCTATAGAAATCCCAACAGTGAAACCTGAACTGCTTAACTAGAACATTACCTAATGACATTACCCAAATCTTAAGTTACTCCTAAGCCATAAACAATAAGACCTACTGTACCATCAGGGTTGGTGAATATGACTGTATATGTAATCCTAGAGGAACTGCAACTAACTTTATAGTACAGGGACAAAAGATTATAGTAGAAAGAGTAAGTAGTGTGAATAAATAGTATGAACATTTATTAAATGTTAGAGGAAGGCTGCGTCATGTAGACTGTGTATGTCACATGCATCATTATACTATTATACTATGCATTATAGAGCATGCATTTTGAAAGTAGTCTTTAACCAGGACATTTTGAAGCTACACAGGACAGTAGGCATTAGAGAAAATCCATTGGAACAAAATGCAAAAAAGTCTTACTTTCCCATTCCAGGAGAGGGAGCTTGAGTATTACTCAGTGAATTCTAAAATAGAAAGATAAAAAAAAGAAGAAAAATAAATGAAACAAATACACCATTACGATCACAGAACCATTGCTCAATCATTCATTCACAACTTCTCTTTACTTCTTGTTGGTTAATGAACTGTGTGTTGAAAAATAACCTAACAGAGAGCAGTACTAATATATAAAATAATTAAAAGTGATTATCCTGCAGATGCTATTTAAACTTGCCTTCAGGTGTTCAGTGAGTGTTTTAGAGTACTTCAGTGCGCTTTCCTTCCTCAATTTGAAGAGTCTCAAGTAGAGGAGAGACTGGCACCTCAAGCTGTGTGAACATAGTTCAGAAAATGAATCTAAAACTCATTCATTAAGTTCTGATAAGACGACAAAGAAAAACATAACATTTCAAAACACCTGCTGTGAATGTGAATACGTCAAAGTGAAATAACCAAAAGAAAATCTTGCGTCACTAACGTACATTAATGTTTTCACACTTTTCCTTCTTATATGAAACCAGTTTCATATAAGAAGGAAGATGTCCTAGTTTCCATTTCACAGGTATAATCACTATCCAATAATAAAAAAAAAACAAAAAAACGCATGTATCACCAAAATGGTGACGATCATCCAGAATTATTTATAAAGTTTACAGAGCAGCTAGTGGTCAAACCATGAAGAAAAAAATATTTATTGAACAGCAGGAAAGAGATTTTCAAATGACCTTGATTATAGCCAAGGTCATTGATAAACCCCCTTTGCCATCGTTATGCCGTGTTGAAATACTTCTTACTCATCCATGAGTAACAATCCACCATAACACATCAGTCATGTGTGCATTACTGGTATTTGAGGCATTAGGATTCTCTGCACGTCCACATTTAACTATACTGTTTTGTAATTCACAATACATAACACTTCTATACATCACCACAACCTCTGCTCAGGAGGGGCAGCGTGAGTCAATGCGACTTAACGTCATAAATCCTCCCGGAACAAAAAAAAAACAAAAACAAAAAGACTACATACAAGGATAATTCTTCAAGACGGAATCATATAAAATTCATTGTGCTCTGTCCACCTACCACAGTACAGCTAGCCTTTTGTCTGCTGAGGTAGCGTCTGGCGCCATATAGCTCTTTAATTTCATAGTGTACCTACAACACACACACACACACACAATATGTTGAATTCCTTTAGCAGAAGATTAACATTCTTGTATGTCACATGGTATGAAAAGGGTACCTATAGGCTGCAGACGAAAGCACAACCAAAATTTAAGAATTATGTACACAGTAACAGATCGCACGCACAGTGTTTTTAGGTAAAGGGGAAAAAAAGGAGAAAAAAAAAAAAAAAAAAACAGAAGAGAAGAAACCCTTACTTGATAAGTTCCACGGTTTCAGCATACATAGGGAAAGGGGATTTGGCCTCCTGGGCACTTTTCTCCAAGGCATTCCCACATTCAACGAAGGAGACCACAGCATCCAGATAATTCACAGCCTTCTCGAACCTGTCCATCTATGGGGCACAGAAGAAGGCAGTACATAAACAAAAATGAATCGGGCTTAATGTTGTTTAATTTGAAAAGAATCAAAGATATCGAAAACAACAACACCCTTTAAAACCCTACATTTGAAATGGCACAGATAGGGAGGTCCTAAATTTTTGAATGATTATTCTTTTAAATTTCAGAACTGATCAGAGTACAGAAGAACGACAATACCGATCCGAACTTCTATAAATACAGCCCCCAAGAACTGAGTAAGACACTGTTTACAAACACTAGTAATATTACTGTATTTTTGGTGAATACATTTTTTATTATTTTTTTTTATCTTTAGTTTTAAACTTGTGTGTTTAATATCTTGTCACCCAGGTCATTTCACCTACCCAGTTCCCTTAAAACACTGCAGTCAAATCAACGAGTGTGTGTGGTAGTACACACTGTGAACTAGGGCTGCACAATATATTGTTTCTGCATCATTATCATTACAGTGTGCACATGCACAACAGTCACAGGGAGTCTGTGATAGCAAACCTAAAGATCAGAACTTTGAGCAGATACCCAATCGATTTAAATAATGCCTTTGATCAGGCCTAGTTACATCCCTAGTAACAGCACTGTAGTATTATGTTTGAATGTCCAAGCATGATATATAGATGAATATCTACCCAACAATGACCATTTTATCGTACTGTGTAATGATTAAAACTAAGTAAACAGCATCACACCTGCCACCAAAGTTCATAATTATGTCACAGAAAAACTAATTAGAACCCAGACCTTTTTAGAAATAAGTCAGGAATCATTTGCTTCATTACTGCACACTATTACATTACCTGAGTAAAAAAAAGCTCCTCTGTTTAGCTCCTAATTCAAGACCCACAAGTCACAAGCCACAGAAATATCATGAGCAGTACCTAATAGCAACAGGTGGCAATTTGCGTAAGGGATAAACATGTCCTTACCAGAGCATCTGCATTGTGTTTCAGCTTCTTGGCCTCTTGGAGGTAATGGTCAGCAGAATGAACCCTGAAAATGTCAGAAGCATGAGAGGTAGCTCAAGTTACCCACTGCCTAACCCCAACTACGAAAGCTATGAGAGGACTGGCAACCCTTCTTTGCTACAAGAGCAAATCATTCGATTCTTTTACTGCATAATGAAACGGTTGTAATCTATTTGCTGTTTTCCTCTCCTATTAAGTGTTTTTATAACAGCTACACTTAAATCCCTGCAACTGTTGATCAAGTACTGTCCCAAAACAATACATTGTGTTGCTAACCACATGGCCCTGTACATGTCACAGACTTATGTAAAGAGCAACTTCAGCAACAAACAAACATAAAACTCTCACCTGTCCTCAAAGAGCAGTTTTGATCTCTTTGAATTGTCTGAAGAAAGAGGAGGCACAGCCAGTTGATTCTCTGTCTTTGAGCTCTTCTCCTGGAAGGAGGATGAGAATAAAATCAACATTCACAGAATGAATGGGAAGTGTGCGCATTAAACCAATATAGACCAACAGATCATCCATTTTCATCACTATAAATGATTGACATATCTGTACTACTACTTAGCAGCAGTAATAATAATAATATCATCAACAACAGTATTGCCATCTGTGACAATCATATTACCACAATACAGCGGTTAGACGATGCCTACCACAGTATTGAGCTCAATCATCACCGCCACAGTTATGCCCGAGTCTATCTAGTAGGGCTGTAACTGAATATTTGGGAATTTGGATATTCGCTCGTTGCGTAGGTATTTGGTACAGGCCAAAACACAGCAGAACCTCTCATTTCGCCCTTCTGGCACCACCAATCCCAGTTGCTAGAATTTTTATAGTCAATACTCTTGTCAGTTAGTCAACAGTCACCCCATCTGAGTCACGCAGACATTTATAAGTAGGGTTTCAGTAAGCCAGATTCTAGTGTGTTCTATCTTGAACCGAATGTTGTCACACTACTAATGCTAACCAGCTTCTCTCCCGATTCTCACGTTTAACATCTGCAGTTGTCAGACAATTACTTATTTATTTATTTTGACAAGTAACTGATTTTAAAGTTTATATGAAGTTGTTCACCTAGTCTGTGATATGATGGTGATTTCACATTGACTTTACTTTTGAAAGAACTAATTCTTGTTCTCATGTTCCCTCAAAACCGCTCCGCTGACTTTGGTTCCTACTGAAGATTTGTTCCTTTCGCAAAATGGAGATAACAGGGTTTTTGACAAAGATAAAGCGCACCGACAGTTACCAAGACAGATATCTCACATCCATTGAGGAATAATACTTTTGAGAAGGGATCCATTTTTTCCAGGACAATTACTCTTTTACAAGGAATGCAGCTTATCTGTTAAAAACATCAGCAGTTTACTGGCTGAATTTTCTTTCAAATAATAGAAAGTGTTATGTCAGGGTTGTCAACAATTAGAGAATGAACGAATAAAGCCTACATAGACTCTGGGTGTTTCCATTGGCTGCTGTTGGTTCAAAACAACGTGACTCATCACCTGCTGCACGGACAACGCGGATCGGTTTTATAGCTTGTGGTGTGCATGCAGGGTTAGTCATCAAAGTAAGCACCTTTTGTGACCATCAGTATGCTGTTCAACTAGAAAACACCACACATTTATTCTGAAACTACAGAACTCCATTCACACTGGAGAAATAACGGTATTGCCTATGTGATGCTCACATGAACTCAGTGTTTACCAAAGAGGAGGCGGGGCCATAAACACAAACCTTAGTTTCCCTGCTGCGGCCTTGTTTGTCTTCGCCTTTTCGCTTGGAGCTGCTCTTGCTGCCCTCCTTGCTGCTGGAACTGCTGGGCAGCGAGGTGGACGACTGGCTAGCTGTGCGTTTGCGGCCTTGGTGTTCTGGCTTGGGCACTCGCGGGAGGGCCAGGGAAGGAGAGGGCACAGGCTCTTTATCCTTATTCACACTCCGCTTTGATGACCTGGCAGAAGGGACATATGTATTAAGCCACTAGCAAAGACATGATCGACTTAGGGGTATACAAACAATTCTGATGATATAAAATACAATGGTTCACTGCAGGTTACAACATTTAAATTTAAGAGGCAATTTTAACAAACTTTCAGGAAAACTACACTTACTCCTTATTAGACTTATGATGCGAAGACTTCTCATCCAGCCTGGATTTCTTATTTTCTGGCTTATGGCTCTCTTCATCGTTCTACGAACACAACAACCAAGTGGTTAGAAAGCTACAGCATACATCAAGAATCCTAACTTTTTTTACACTTGCTAAGGGTGGTGATTTGATTTATGTGGATTCGATTTTAGAATGAACTTTGGTTGTTTTAATAAGCTCATTTCCAAAAACAAAAACCTGCTTATCTAGTAAAATATTGAACAGTTTTATATAAACAATTATATTATCAATAAATGATCAGTAACTAAGGGTTGACAAAAGCGAAACGAAAGTGTCAATCGCCTGTCAGACATTTATTTTAAATGATTCAGATCTCAATTTAAAATCTTACTAGTTCACACTCCCGGTTAGTTAGACTACCATTTTGGTGGCAAGCCGATGATAAACCCTTAAATACAGCTACCTTATGCTTCCTCTTGCCCTTGCTGGCTGATTTCTCCCCTGGCTGCTTCTGGAAGTCCTTGTTTTCTCCATTCGAGTCCCTCTCAACCTTCACTTCAGAGTCCTTGTACATTCGGCCAGGCACTCGACTCAGCAGATTCAGGTCAATAGTCACCAAAAGTTGCCTTGGGGGCAGCGGCCTCTCGTCACTGCGGTCACTGAGTGGCGATAGCAGCTCTGTGCCCTCCATGGGCGAGAAGACACAAACAGGTGTACGGATGCTCTCCGCATATTTGGGCGTCTGCGAAGATGAAGGTGCACTCTCCTCGCCCTCAGAGTCAGATGATGATGAGGCCGTGTCCACAAACTCACGCGACTTTTGTGGAGTCTTGCCTGGTCCCTTAGGCTTACGCTTATCCTGTGCAGGGCGGGGCGAGGATGACGACTTGGGCTCCTTCTTAATATTGGGCTTGCGTGGGCCCTTGTTGGGCGCTCGGGCACGATGTGGTGGAATGTCAGGCGGTGGTTCACTCTCCACCTTCAGTCCACCTTTAGGCTCCTCCACCACAGGTGGTTTCTCTGGCTTCTTGGGCTGCTTTTTGCCCACAACGCGCCTCTGGCTGGCTCCACCACCCTCGCTCTGAGCAGGAGACTTTTGCCTGCCCCTGCCGCTTTCTGAACCTTTCTGGGCAGCCCGCAAGTCCCGCCCTGGGGTAGGTGTAGAGTCTTTTGAGCCCTGGCTGCCGTAGCCCCGACCCGTGTTGGCCTCGCGATCTTCCATCTTTGACAACCAGTTGTCCAGTTGCCAGTTGTGGGGTTCACGCTGGGATGGAAAACAAGAAGTACAAGCTCAAGCAGATTCAGACAAATCTCTCTTCTGTGACTGAAAAGTGAATGCATTTTCTTTGTTCAAGATCAAGCACAGTATTTAACAAATGTTAAAAATAGCAGTGCATGGTAAGTCAAATGTCTCTTAAATATAACTGGCAAAACATTTTCTTTCCTATTCATAAACATCATAACATTACAATTCTGAATTGTTCACATGCATCAAATCAAATCCTTAACAGGAATCCCAAGTATAGATCATAGGCAAAGGGGCAGGGGGCATGGGTGTGTATGACTACAGGATATTCAATACAAATACTGGTGGAAGAGGCTGTCCTCAGACTCATGTGCAAGAGTGTCACCTCAGGCGAAGCTGCACGGGGTGGTTCATTGGTCTCGCTGTCCGTGGAACTGCTTTCACTTTCACTCTCAGATCCAGAGCTGCTGTCTGAGCCACTGCGACTGCTAGAATCCTCCCGCTCAGCTACTTCACTATTATTATTACTGTTATTACTGAGGAAACAATAGGAAACATACACAGAACAAACAGGGGTCAGATACAGGTAAATAAAGTACTGAATAATTCTCTCTAACACACACGCAACTAGTGTTACTAATTTAGACACAAACTTCATAAAACCCTGTGTATATATCCACACAAGTACGTTTGATATCCATTTTAAAAATGTTACATAAAACAAATCTTAAAATGTTAAGGAAGTTTTCTTGTAAAGAAAATATTAGGAGACACACACATTTATTAATACCTAAAGCGGTTCAAATTAGAATGAGGTGCACCACTTCAGCTAGAATGGATGTAAAAACAACTACAAAACAGCCATTCTACAGTGCAGAAAATAATTTACGAGTGGAAAAGTAATGCAACCATGGCCAGGTCAGGCAGTCTTAGCAAGTTTAGCTCAAGAGCAGGTCACACGATGCATAAAGATGTCTCAAACAATCATAAAATATCATCATGGGACCTAGAGGTGGCTCTCAGTTGATGATGAAAGTACATGCATCCATCATTAGCCAGAGACTGAGGCTGGGCAAGACTAAAGTTTGCCAGAGAGCACCTAGACAGGACTTCTTTAAAATTATTTGGGCACAGTAAAAGAACCAAAACAACATTTGAGCACAAGAACCTCATACAAACTGAAGCATAGCTGGCAAGCTCTTCACCTTTTTTTGGTAATAGTGGGCACTTGTGGAAAATGACACCACATGCCCAAAAAACGTAGCTGAGGTGGAGTATGCAACAGGACAACGACCCAATACATTCCAGAGTTCAGAGCCAAGTCAAAGCCCAGTTCTGTGGGTGATTTTAAATGGGCAATGCATAAAATAATAAATAAATAAATTATGAAGAATGAAGTCCTCCATTCAGCTCATCATTAAAGTGAAGATCAAGTGTTTATATTTTTAACTGATTAAAACATTATATAAAAAATATATAATAAATAATTGTAATTGTAATTATTTTGTTGGCATTGGGGGGGGAAAAAATCTGATATTATTCCACACAGAACTCCAGAAACTGACTGGACAACCCCCCCTCCCCTCTTAAAATGTTATATACAATAACTAAAATCAGTTGCTTTCTAAAATCATGAATGATTCTTTCACTTCTGGAATTTATGACCACTCGTCTTTTGCCAACAGCTCATATCCCAAATGTTGTTTTAAGATCTTTCCACAGGTGTTCTATAGGATTTAGACCAGACTCCGATTCCCTGCCGGCCACTTCAGAACTCTTCCAGCACTTTCTCCAAAACCATTTCTGGGTGCCTTGTAAAGTAAGCTTTGGGTCATTGTTCAGCTGATAGACCCTCTGAGACCAGGCTTTCTAACACTGGGTCCTACATTGCGCTTTAAAGTCTTTTATAGTCTTCAGATTTCATAATGCCATGCACATAGTAAAGGCATCCAATGCCACAAACAGTGAAACAGCCCCAAAACATGAACCTGAACCTCCACCATGTTTGACTTAAGAGACTGTGTTCTTTTCTTTTTTGAATTCTGTAAATGGTAAAATAACACCCTTCACCAAAAGGCTCTACTTTGGTCTCATCTGCCCACTGTGGCTTCCTCAGTTAAGTAGGGCAAAACTTTAGCGTGGCTTTTTCATGTACGTCTCAACAGTGGGGTCCTTCCAGATCTCCGACCATAGCATCCCGTTTAATTCAGATGGCGACGAATAGTGCAAGCTGACACAGTTGTACCTTGTGTCTGCAGGTCAGCTTGAATTTAGTTTAGGTTCTTTATCCACTATTTGAATAATCCTTCATTGCAGTCTATCAATTTTCTCTTCCCTCTACATCCAGGGAGGTTAGCTACAGTGTGGTCAACAATCCTAATGTTTTTGAGGAGATTGGGTTGTAACCTTGAGATTGGCCATACCTTTCCACAATTTTGGCTCTTACAGCCTCAAATAACGTTTTGCTCTGACGCAGTCTGAGACTGAGTCAACTTTCCTCCACTTGTTTCCTAAACTGGCTGAACATGTGATTTCCCGTTACAGCACCCATTACTTGCCACACATATTAATTCAATAAGAATTACATGATTGAAATTCAGTAATTTCTTACAATTTTAAAAAAAGGTGGCAATAATTTTGTTGAGTCCATTTATGGAGTTGTGTGGAATATAATCAAATTTTAATTTTTAATTAGTATTATTTTAATTTTCCTTAATTGTTTTGCGAAAACAAACCTATAGGTAACCTAAAATTAATTTGCTTATGTTCCTACTGCTCAGTGACAAACCGCTAAAGGTAAACATAGACAAAAGTTCTTCGGATACAAAACGTCTTAACTGACTACATTGTCTGTGTAAGGAGAAAACAGTGTTGACTTTGGCTGATCTATCATTTATAGAGTTATTAAAGGCAACTTCATGCGTCCATTCACAGTAAATCAAGTCTGTGGCTTTCTGAAGTGCTGCTCTAGTACCTTGCTGAGGTGTTCCTTTTAGCAGAGTCCTGTTCTCCATCACTATCTTCACTGCTGCTGAGTTTCAGATCATCATGTAGCATGCTGGAGCAGATGCACATTAACATGACACCCGTTACACTGCAGTTACAGCTACAAATGAGCTCACAGTTTGTTTGCTTTTTTTAGGCACACACCCGTAATTACTTTTCTTTCTCAATATGCTTTTTCACTACCCATCAAACCTGCATTTAAAGTGTACTATCACATTTAATGGAAGCGTTCACCAAATTAAAGAAAAAGAAAAATAAACACTACAAATTATTTCCTCAATGATCAACTATTAAGTTAGTATTAAGTCGTTAAGGGGCAGAGTCAGTTAAAGCAGGGAAGACAGAGTCAGAGTCAGAACACACTCAGACTGTTCTTATTAAATCAATAATACAGAAAGTGAACCTCTTGTTTGTGGTTTTCTTTTATTAAATTACAGATGATGTACGTAAAAACTCTAAACTCAATTGCCTAAACCATAAACAGAATACTGAAACCCTTCAAAGGGTACACTCGTTGAAAAACGTGTTACTCACTTGGGCTGTTCGCCATCACATGCTTTAGTCTGCTGAATAGTGGAGGAGCCCTTTCCTGAGAGATTTTTTTCTAAGAGGGGTAAAACAACAACGTTAGCTTGGACAGATCACTGTTGCTAAAGAGTTCAACCAAGCAGTGTGGTTATCAGAATATGATGACTACAATAACAGATGTTGGAACATCATAAAATGACCTAAGGTTGATCCATTATGTTGAATTGCACCTTATTAAAGTGAAATTCATATGCATCTCACAGCTCCATAAAAACACCCATGCTAAAGACCATGAAGGTGTGTGATTACTCTAACATTTCTATGTCTTTAGTTATTGTTATAAAATATTAATTATCTTTGAAAACATCTACATTTTGTGGTAAAAAGTACTTACTGGGTCCACCAAAACCTGGGGCATCCTGCAACACAAAGGCAGATTTGTGGAGACTTAGAAAAGGTAACATTAACACTGAACAGGAATTTAAATTGGGCAGAGTTTACAGACAGGCTGCAGTATCTTATCTGGAAATAAACAATCCCTGCTTATTTTTTTATTTTTTTTTAAAACATCAGTGGAGCAGTAAGTTAACATCCGTTAAGATTCCAAGTGCTTGAACCAACAAGCTGACTCAACAATGAGTCATGTTCCTAGAACTGCAGCAGCTCTCCAAGCGCTCTAAAATAACCTGCTACAGCCCTGCACACAAGGAGATGACAACGGACGGCGTATGACAATCATTCTAAAGTCAAGGGAGAGAGCTGGGTGCCTGCAGCAATGTCTGACCTTAGTGGGAAAGGGGAACTTTGAAGGCTCCGTTTTGCAAGGAGTATGAATGGCTGTAAGTGGAGGAGGCCAGGTCTGAGTCATTTCCTGAGAGAGAAAAAGACAAGAAAGAGATGAGGTCAATAGAACCTGGAAGGGGAAAAACTAACTTGCCTCAAAGTAAAGCGCAACTAAATTCATAATGAACCTTTCCATTACTGATAAGCAGAGACAAGCAAGGCGCTGCATTTACCTTCAAAATCTCATCAACACAGCTTGGGTCTCCCGTCATGGAACCCTGTCAAGTCAAATAAGGCCAGTCAGCATCAGAAAAAAAGTATCAATAAAGCACAGAGGAGAACGGAGAACAGCATTAAACGTCAAATGAGGACAAAGGTCCCTCATAAAGGCTCAGTCCTCAGGCTTTCATTAGGTGAACTGAATGCATCTCGTAAGTGACTACTGCGAAACGATCACATCTGACTATATAATAATAATAATAATAATAATAACGATTTTGACTGAATATAATCATATTACCCACTCCTAACAGAAGCCTTGATTTGTCTGGTGTTTGACATTTAAAAAAAATTCTATTGACATCTGTGACCAACGCTGAGCAACACATTTTATTTTACACATCTCCGCTCTGTCCTCATCTGATGGGCAAAGAGCTGTTTATCCTTGTCTTTAAAGGGCTTTTTCCAAATAACACTTCCACCTCCCCAATAACACATTTTAAAAGTTTGTACGTAGGCATATTATTACTCTGTATTGCTCATGATTATTAGCCCATATTTACCTGATGGTGAGAAAAAACAGCTCACGTTAATGTAAAGAAACCTGTGGCTTGGAGATGGTTCTGACTAAGGATCTGCAATTAAAGTCGCTGGTTTATGTTAAATCAGCCACTTCAGCTCTAAAAAGCAGAATGGTGCTTTGTGATGAATGCCAATTATTAGTTAAAAGATTGATCGGACTTAAACTATTTAAATATTTAGGTCAGAAATTCCCAATCCAAAACATTCTTAACTTAGTGGATTTTTTAGTCACTACATTCACCACATAATTGTTTTCAAGTACAAGGCTCTCTATAAAGACCATATTTAACATGGCAGCCAGCTATTCAAGCCCCACTCAGGGAGAATTTACTCATGAGCATCCAAAGTGAGAGAACAGATGTTTTGAGATCATCCTTCATAATTTTGCACTGTTCATGAAAAGCAAAGGTTAACAGTGAAGGACAATGTTGCCATTTCTTACTGAGGGACATAACATTTCAGAGGGCTTTCAAGCAAACCAAGCTCAGTGTTGAGAACACAGTGCAAGTACATGTGCAATATTTCACATGCAAACAATACAGTGGAGGGCCTGAGAATCTAATGTTAGCCTTACAATGATTTATTTAGGTTGTGTTCTCTTACCATTACATGAATTCTCTCAACATTATAAGGGTACAATTATCATACTGCGTTGGCCCCCAACTAATCTACGCTTGATCTACGAGTAAACCTTTCCTTGTTTTATTTCGAGGTAAAACGGAAAAGGAAAGGGTGGTCTGCCTTCATTGCGGGCTTGTTTGATTAATTTTTGTATTACATTTCATGCAATAAAATAATCTATATGTGCTGCAGTCTGTTAAAAATATTGCTTGATACTTAGGTTTACTTTATACAATATGGCACAGTTGCAATAAAAGTTATTTAACCCCCACTGCAAATTAGGTTCACTAGCAAAACGTAAAAACTTCAGCTGCTTGCAATAAACCAAACAAACGAGACCAATTCAAAATCATAACGAGTGCTTTCTCCTAATTCAACGCTAAATACCACTTGTAATGTCGACCGCAGTCTCAGAATAATTCAACTCCTTCATGACAAGTTATGACCTGCTGCAAATATAATGTACAGCCAGACACCAGCTTCTGGCAGCGTTCCTGAGGAATCTTGGCCCACTCCTCATGGCCAGTGGTCTCTAGTTCACTAATATTCTTGGGTTTGCTACTGCAACCACCTTCTTCAAATCCCACCAAAGATTTTCTATGGGGTTCAGGTCAGGCAACTGATGACCACTCCAGAATCATCCAGAACTTCTAAAACCAAGCCTTGGTGCTCTTCGAGGTATGCTTGGGATCATTGTCCTGTCAGACAGCCCAATGATGCCCAAGCTTCAGCTTCCTCACAAAAGGCATGAGGTCTCCTAGGATTTGCTGATAATTGATTAAATTCCTCTTGCCCTTCACACTGTTTTCCAGTGCCAGAGGAGGCAAAGCAGCCCCAGAGCATCCCAGAGCCAGCACCATGCTTCACTGTAGGCAAGTCATTCTTTTCAATGCATACCTTTCTGCTCCAGACATCCTGCTGATCTATAGGCCTAAAAAGTTCCTATTTTGTTATATTTCAGAACAGATTCCCGAAACCTCTGTGGAGTTGATTTGATTGGTTTACTGCAAACAGCTGAACAGAATAATAATAATAATAATAATAATAATAATACACAACACAAACAATGTACAAAAGGGGCTGAATCATTTTGATTGCAACTGCATACTGTTACAACCCATAACCCTCATAGCAAAAATGATTCAAATTTCACAGACTGCAGTCATTTCAGCCTGAAGAACTACCAACAAGTTTGGGAAGGTGTACATTGAAAGAAACCGACATTCCACCAGTGTTTTCGGAACAGGAAGGATTCCGTGATAATGGCTCCCTATCTGTATCTCAAACAATGCTTGAAAACTACTGGAACATGCCTTCAGTTGAGCAGCTTACATTGTGATTTTCTGCAAACTTAGTTAGCTAACCTTCAGTTGTAAGACCTTATGTGCAGTAGACACTACTTATTACAAAACTGAATATGGATACTCGTTTAACCAGATTAGCTGCTCAACTTTTTTTTCTTCTTAGATTTGTAGCTCTGGGCTGAAGTCTCAAAGCTGGTCACACTTACAAAAACTGATTGTAGATTAGCACTCGTAAGGTGGTTTGTGAATATTTGTACTTCTGCACAAGCCAAAAAAAAAATTTCAGTAAGGGTCAATACCTGAAAGCTTGGTGGACATAAGGGTAAAAATACCAACCCTGTGTGAAGACTGGGAAGTTCTACTGCACCAACATTTATAGTTTAAGACGTTACTGTATACTATACCAAAGAAAGTGATGTGATTAGGTACCATTTTTACCTTAAAACACCAGCTTCAAAATCATACTGATACTTCACTAACTTGTAATAAGGAGAATAGCGTCTCTATTGTTGCTACTCTTTGCTCAGCACGCTGCTAACTACACCATGTTTAATAAAAAAACAAAAAAGGGGCCTCACCTCTACTGGTGCTGGAATCTTGAGCTTGGTAAGCGATGCTTTGCCATTGCCCTTTACATCCCCCATGCTGCTGCTGTGGGACTGGCTTCCATAGGACTCGGAGGAGGTCTTGGGCTCTGTCGTCTCCTGGCCGTCCATGGGCCTCACGTAGGCTGTGGGCTTCTGGAGCATGGAGCCCGGTTTGGACATAAGCGAGGGAGGAAAAGTCTGGCTGGAATGCTGGCCGCTGGGGAAGGATGAAGAGGAGGAGGAGGAGTGCACCCTGGAAGGCGAGTCCCAGTTGGCCTCACGGTCTCTGGGTGACTTGGAGCGATAACGCTCCTTGCCGTGGTGCTCAGCAGTTAACGAGCGCGAGTGGCTACTGGAGTTCATAGAGCCCTTAGCTGGGCTGGAGGTGTTGTGCGACTTGTGCTCATGCTTGCTGGACTTCTTGCTGCTACTACTGCTGCTAAATTCTCGTTCGTGCCGCTGGCTGCTGCCACCGGAGCCGCTGCGTTGGCTACTGCTGTGGCTGCCTGAGCTGGAGCGATTTTGGGACTTGGACGAAGAAGAGCCGGAGGTGCCAGTAGCTGGGCCCACTGGAGTCCATTTATTGCCCTGGCTCTGGCTGGCGCCCCCACGTGACTCACCATACATAGATTTGTCCTCGGAGGAGGAAGAGCCTGAGGCCTTGGACATGAGCTTAGACATAGGAGGTTCGCCAATGGTTTCTTTCATCTCGTCGTAGTTTCCTAGCATGCTCTGGATGCGACTCGAAAGTTTGTCTTCAGTCTTGGACTAGAGAGAGAGAGAAAAAACATGAGTTAATATGGATGCAAAAAGGACAATGACAATCATTACAAACTACATAACAGCAAATGTAACAGTAAGAAAACCATGCAAAACAGCAACTACATTTATGGCGCATATTTGAAAGCTCCTATATATTTGAGCAGCAGCATCACACTAATACCAGTTCTGGCATTTGGCTTACAGTGAGCACTGAAAATGGACTTAGGTTATAAGCTCAGATAAAGCAGACGCCATATCTATGTGCACGACATACAAGCCCTTGGGTCATGTTTCCCCTTCTTTTACACCAGAGGATTTCAAATCTAGACCCTGAATTCAGTTCCCAGTCCTGGATGTAGCAATGTTTGATAAGTGAGACACGGCATGGCCAATCAATTACATTAACTGCCCCCTCAACCACTAGAGAGTACAAAATCCAGGACTGGAAGCTTGATTTAAGGCCAAGTTTGAAGTCCTGGCTTTTACATCTTCCTGACTACTACATTCAAATAAAAGATCAAATCAGATCAACAGACCAATCATTAAAGCATGCTTGGAAGAAATGAAAACCAATATATGGGGGGGAGGGGGGAATTATATCTTCAAAGCTAAAGACAATCTCAGCTAAATTCATTCAAACCACCTGGAAAGCCTGATTTAGTCAGTAAGAGTATGAAATGCAGAGAAATTCCGAGGTGCCAGACTTTGTCGAAAGCACCAGTGCACCTTTTGCCGGTCACCAGGGGACAGCGGATCTCCTGTATTACTTCTACTAGGGTGGTCACAAAGCCAGAATTTCAATTCCAATATAGTTAGCAACTCTGGAAACACAATGATCAATACCAACAATAGTACAGCCAAAGAAAAGAGGGGAACAAAAGAAGAAGAAGAAAAAAAGAAATCGGAGGGTCTGAGGGTTTCCTGGACATAGCCTATATCCATGATATAGCCTAGTCTTGGACTAAACTAGTACCGGCAAAAATGTAACAATGAAAAGCATTAAACTTCCATTTTCTGCCAAATTCCCTTTCATGTTAGCAGCTCTTTCTAAGATGCCACCTATATGGATTCTCTTCTCAGGTAAGGCAAGCACTTACCTTTGTATAAAGCTGCTTAGCAGCACAAGATTAGTCAGTGGAAGACTAAAATCCTCTTTACTGTCTGTAGTTGGTTAGAGACCATATCTAATTTCACTGCAAGGGGAGCATGGTTCAGCAGAATCATGTTGCAATTAGGGTAGAATCTTGAAAAGAAAGGTACCAGAAAGGTCCTACGATAACACTGAAGAAACCCCAACTCTCGTTCTCTAAAGGACATTTCAATAAAGTGGTTTCAACTGGGTGTTAGAAAGAGTTTAAAGAACACGCTGCTGAAAGTTTCCGGCACCTTTATTTTCAAGGAAGTAAACGGAAGAACTGTATCTGGCTTGATTCTTTAAATGTGTAGAATATAATATCAAACACCCAC
This sequence comes from Salminus brasiliensis, assembly GCF_030463535.1. NCBI lineage: Eukaryota > Metazoa > Chordata > Actinopteri > Characiformes > Bryconidae > Salminus > Salminus brasiliensis. The sequence continues at coordinate 24,882,376 of NC_132895.1, forward strand.
TTTTTTGATCACCGTGTGCAAAAAAATTCAGGGCCCAGCCTGCACTGAGAGACAAGTGCCATTCAGGAATATGAGGGGACAATGGGGTTAATAGCATTCTGCAAGTCTAGCTAAAGGAACGTAATCTATGTTACAGAGAGGGTGAAACTGAATCTCAAGTGCAAAGCTCTAGATTTTTTTTTTTTGCGCTTCGCCAACAGAACAGCCATTTTAGGTCAGGCAGAGACAGACGTGCAGTAAACTCTAACTGCTGCATTTAATCGGGCCTACTTACCTCATTCTGTGGTTTTTAATACGAACATCACAAATTAATGTAAAACAGTCTTTTGCTAGAGATTAGGACTAGTAAATCTGTGAAACAATAAACAAAACCAAGCTTCAACAAACTAAAGATCAAAGAGAAAAGAGGAAAAAAATGAACTTACAACTTTATAAGGTTCAGGAAAGAGAGGGGAATTGGCTGGAAAAGCCTCTCCTCCCTGCTGGATTTCTTGATTTCTCCTTTCTCTTTCTTTCATACGGAGCACATTCCGGTCTTCACGGTTCATGTTGCTAACAACAGAGACACAGTCACTAAGCATGGAGAACTGGAGGGAAAAAAACAGCTTTCCAAAGCCTCAGTCCACATTTGAACCCAAGGTACACTCATACATGTGAGCATCAATGGCAAAACAAGACAGCTACTGAAGTACTGATGTTTGAATGGTCTGAAGAGGATTTTAATTCATAAACTTTAAGCCTTTTCTTCCTATTCAGAGTACACAACCGGACTATTCATTTTTTATACTTCTTCACTGATATCTGCAAACCAAACTAAATTAGACAATGTGTCCGTATGGCAGACGTCGTTCCTGAAACTGTAACCATAAAATCACATTAAAGGCATTCATAACTCTTCTACACTTCACAGGGCTAAGACCTGTTTGTGAAGGTGAAGCTTTTTTAGTTTCAGTCATTATTAAACGTTACAGTTAAGATTTCCCTGTCCTAACACTCTTTAAAAGAAAGTGCTGTTTAATCATCTGGCCTACATGTAATATGAGCTTTGCAGGCTAGCCAGGGGCAATTGCATATTCTGCGACACAATAGCTAATATGTGATCTGCAGAGGCATCTCAACTTGAAGGGAATCTGAGATGACCGACAACAATAGTCAGGCAGGTTTTAATCACCCTCTTGGTTAGATTTAGAAGATGATAAGCAAGAGGGTTAGTGTGGCCTGGTCATTGGAGAGCCCAGAGGTGGACTCAGATAACCAAAAGTGCTAAGTGCTCTTGCCTGGGACAAACATGGTACTTGAAAAAGCTGCTGCCATGATATTTTCTGCTGACGCATGCAAATGTCTAGAGAGTATGCCAGTGTCATGTAGACAGGAAGTCATTCAGGAGGGCAGGGATTTCTTGCTACCCAAGCTACCCAGAAAAGGACAACACGACAGCAAGTTCCTATTGAAAAACAACTCTTAAGCAGCAAATCAAGCACTCTGAACACTTTCCTTCTTTCCAGCTCCTCCAAAATGTGCTTAGGCTTTAACATTGCCAACTAAGTGTAAAAACACCAGCGCTATGGACCTACAGGACAAGAATTATATTAACATGTTTCAAGTGGTAAAGAAAGTGGTAAGGAAGGGAAACAAGTGAGTAAACAACCCCCAGAAGGGTCAGCCAGCAACAAAACAAGCTGAATAACTAGCCATTGCCTGGTCTTGCAGAATTATTCCTTTTTGATCCTGGAACACAAACCAGTAACAACGGACGAGACTGAATTTCAGGAGTCAGGTCACTCTTATTATTGATTAGATCAACATCAAAGTCTGATGGCACTTCAATCTATAGGGGGTGGAAGAGGACCTGTTTAACATATGTTAAAAGAACTCAGCCTAAACTCACTTTCTAAAGGTTTGCTGATGGGGGTTGCCCTGAAACGGAAAGGGGGGGGGTGTAAGACTAAGGCCCGTGTTCCTCAGTGGATACCAGTGGCAAGAACAGCATGTGAACGATTCCTTGATGGTCAGCTGTTTTGCAAGACAAAGATACTCAAACATAATTTACCAGGCAGTAGCATGATAATCAGCCATTCCACACCTCAATCAAATTACAGCTGTCTTCAGCACATGTTACTGGTAATTATGGATCAACTGAAGTAACTGGCCTGCAGAGTTTCTTTCTGTGCTGCATCGGAAAGACTTATGATGGTGTTCATTAAATGTGTGAATGGTTCAGTGATTCAAACTTGGAAAGGCCCCCCTTATTTCAACAGTTTCAGTAGCGTTGGTTGAAAATCATGACAATTTAGAAACCAGCTGCTGAACATAGAGCTGGTTAAATGTACAATATAGTAAAGTAGAATTTCAGACGCCTTGTCCACCTTCAGCGTATTAATGTTATACCATGTGGAAGAGTGAATGATTAGTGACCAAATTCAGGTGTTTTTCATTCTCTCCTTGTTAAAGTGGACATAAAAATAGAATCCTAATGACATTTATCTTACGATCATAAAATAAACCCTTGATAATGTTAATGCCTTAGAGACACACTAGGATATTTATTTAGTTTAGTTGGTGTTCCTTCAACATAGAACAATAATAACCACAATAAAGTCGATAACTACACTTGATCTATGCGCATTAAACTGACCAATTACTGTACGTGACAGACCTGCAGTATCTATAGATTATTACACTCCTATAAACACAAACATGGATGAGCACTATTCTGAGTTTAATCTGACTGAAAGGTACAACAAAACAAGGTGATTAGTGTTCACATTTTTTATGTTCCCTGCCATTGCATCGACATCACAAAATTGAGGATGTGGTTGGTTGTCTGTAGGGCCACAACTTTGTCAACAGTAGCACTAAAGTTACTATGCTGAACCATGGCTAAGCAAAACTAGCACTAGTGCTTACCCTGACTGAGAGGCCATAGCCTCAACCAAAGAACCATTGGAAGAGGATTAAGAATAAAACTCCAGACGCTTTGGTGGTGCTCCCGACTGCCCCGCTTGGTCGGTCCCAATCACTTTTCTGATCAGCTGCATACACACTTCATCCGACGCGGCATATTTCCTAGCAGTTGAGATAAATCTGACTTCGGGAGGGAGGTTACAGGCTGTCTGTGGGAGATACTATTCTTTAGGACATAGGGGGAGCATTGCCAAAGTACAATACATCAAAGCTGGACAGAAGGCTCATTCAGCGAGAGACAAACTGAATGCAGCACACACTCTTATATATGGTACAAACTCTTAATTCTGAATAAGGTTTGTGGCTGTGAATCAACCTTTGGTAAATGACAGCTGTTGTCTCGTACCAACAGCTCTGCTTCTTCTCAAAATGAACGTCTGACAAGGCAGACATTTCAATCTTTACTACACTAGGGAGCAAAGTTCCCACTAAACTAATTAAAGGCTTCTGCAAAACCAAACAAAGCAAATAGTCTCCCTGGTCTCTGAAACAGAGAAATAAATAATGACAGATTGAAGTCGCTGCCTTTCAACATTCTGAGCAAGTTGATAGTTTTATAAAGGTTTGACTCAGGAAAAAGACATTCACACCTCTAGTGGGAGAGAAATGGTGCAGTCCACCTCTTTCCATATAAGGAGATGTTATTTTTGCCAGAGAGCGAGTCTGCTTTGTGAGGTCACGGCTCAGAGAGGAGCTCGGCCAATCACAGGACAGATCTGCAAACAGAGCCCTCCCTCCCCTCCAGCCTGAAGCAGCACAGTGTACATTTCTTAAAGGGACATGGTCTGTTTTCTGCAAGAGCCTGAGCATGAGCTAGGGGAAACCCTCCTAAAATAACCAGTAGTCCCATCACGCTGAGGCAATCGACTGCAATGTGGGAATCATAAAGAAACCCCTCTGGACACTTACCTAGCCTAATGTTCCCTGTTATTCCCAACAGTCATTATAGACTTGCCTAGGTGTACATACTTAATGTAATTAGCCCTTGCTCCCTCATCAATGTGCAGTCCTATGGCTTTCCTTGTACGTTATGCATGTGCGTGGACACAAAAACATGCGCACCTGCTGGGATGCTGGCACACGTCCCTAGCGTGTTGCATGATGCAATATGCCTCAGTCAAGGGCAGAACAACTGCATCCAGTTGCAAGGCAGATCATTTACCTTCGATCTATCTGGTTTAGCACTTAAAGAGTGGATAACTAGTTAGAACACGATAAAAGCTGTGCAATAAGACCCCCCCCAAAACAATGCTGTCCCATCAGTTGGCCAAAAAGGGACTGTACGGACAATGTAATCGCTACATAACAAAGCTTAAAATGAGCATAGTTCATCACAGCAATCACATCATGAGAGTTTAACTGAGTAAAACATGATGGGTTTTTCCCCATAATTAAGAACACAAACAGCACTCCAACATAGTGACTGAATTTATGCCTTGGTGTCAGCTTGCCTGTTACTGTTAATGTGTTATCTATTTGGTCTCTGTTCACAAGACATGGCAGGACATTTTGTATTAGTTGTGTGACTCATGTTTCTGCAAGTTATTTAAACCCAGACTATTGTGCTATTGTGCAAATGCAAATAAAACGCCAGGTTAAAAAGCACCTGGTGGGTCCCTTGACTTCCACTGGAACACTGTCAGCGTTATAATAATTACATTAAAAGTTCTCTAAATAATGGGCAGAAACATGAATAGGGTTTTTGTTTGTGTAGCTGGCGGACGCATTCAAATGGATTAAAGAGATTTGGTCATATTTTACAGCAAACTGGTGACCTTCAATGGCTTGACCATTTATAACAGCTCTCCTCGCCACAGTGTGTTCACACATCCTGTGAAGACGCTCTGTACACTCATACACTGAAACTGACAGTTAAAGGCAAAGGTATTTCCCAAGAGATGCTGGGCAAAAATCTGTACTTTGGATGTCCTACTTTTCAAACAGACATCAGCTCTAATACTACGGGAAATTACTTTCTGGTACAGGTACAGTTTTAATCTGGCTCAGAAATGTTTCCTCTAAAAAGGTCTATATACTGGACTGACAGCTTTTCTTTTTATTACATTAAATTATCGGCATTTAGCGGACGCTCTTATCCAGAGCGACTTACAAGGTTACTCGTATTACAGAGGTGGGCCAGTGTAGTGTTAGGAGTCTTGCCCAGGGACTCTTATTGGTGTAGCACAGCATAGTCACCTAGACTGGGAATCGAACCCCAGTCTCCCACATGGTGTGGTAGCCCAGTGGCAGGTAGTGGTGTTATCTGTTGCGCCACACCAATCACTGTGCGCCACACCAATCATTGGTTCAGCTGCAGTGGACGATCTGATTCTCTCTCTCACACTCACACACACACACACACACACACACACACACACACACACACACACACACACACACACGGCACTGTGGAAGTTTAAGAGCAATGTTCCGCAAATGCTGAGGCAAATCCAACATCTACTACCATGAGCTCAAGCATTTCTTTCTCCATTTATTTAACGGCCACTAAATGCATTTGTTCTGCATTTCAAGTTGTTCTATGGTGTAGAATAATAGTACATATGTGACTGGTTGGGGTGAGAAAACGCCCAAACCCAGCTTAACATGTCCAATTTATAATGTTTTTGGAATGAAACACACTGACGTTCCTTTATGATGGGCTCATAAATAATTTAATGAGCCCTGCTTCGATTGGCTGATTTACAGTTCACTGCAATGGTTGTGCTATTATCCTGTTCTGTGGTGTGTGGTTAGCAAGCTGAAAAGATGATAAAGCCAGTCGGCTAGGGTTAGCTTTTAGCCTTGCTCAGACATCCACATTATTCATTTGCTTTCGCTGTCACTTAAGGCTCGTTGACATAACTGATGTCATTGATTACGGAACTACATGCAGTGATCCTACAATGTAGCGTGCTGTAAGCTTTGCAAAGTGGAGATTGAGGCAGGCTTCTCTTTGTCAATTGCTGTCTTAAGACAGCAGCATAACAGAATTATAAGATGTTAAAAGTAATTTCTGCACCGCGGCTGTAATGGTAACATAACACTGCACCATGTAGCATTGGCTGACGTTTTATTTTACTTCATTGGCCGTATACGAGTGATAGTAGCTCCAAGTAACATTGCAGCATGCTGCTACAGCCTGTAAATCATTTTAATTATTTTTGTTTCACTACATCTTTCCTGCTTACCATTTAACAAAATAATAATATTATATAGAAGAAAAACTCTTGCTACCTAACAGTTTTTGAATTGGCCTGCTTGATTTTGATCAGGTCTGATTTTCTTTTTAATGAAGAAAACAACCACATTCAAATGTTCACCTTTTGTTATCATGTACCAAACTCTCATTATTTAACCATGCCAACGTAAATACAGTTTTCAAAGCCACCCAAAATGGTTTGTCAAACTAGGAATTTAACAACCCAACAATTTTTGACCGTGATACACAATACACTCACAAGCATATTGTGGAGATCAGTACTAGCACTCTGCATGTTTCATTATAAACAGCATCATTACTCCCATTTCATGTTCTGTATGTCAAATTATCAGCAAAAATGTCATTAGGTATGCATGGTGACCTTTCCCTGGGAAATGTCTCTTTACACATGACAAGGCACTGTGCAATTACCAAGAAATGGTCCTGAGTAATGCTACGATAAGATGAGCAAGACACCTCAGCAAGCAGAAAAACTTGCTCTTACATAAAAACCACTGCAGGTTTTCAGCTCCATTTCCTAACCGTAACAGAAGAGCAGACTGGGTCAGGGTTTGCATGAACACCCCCCCCTCCAGCGAATCATGAAGAAACAGCCTGACGTTAGCGGCCAAACAGGCTAAAACGCTCTAACCCAAAATCATTTTACGGCTGCTGCTTACATAACGTTTTACATAATGTTTTGATGCGAAGACTGCGCGCGGCCTTCATCACAAAGAGCGCCATAGGAAACAGTTAACTGACGCCAGGCAGCGAAACTAAAACAGGAAACAGTGCAAGGAGGACTTGAAACAGTGTTTATGAACAGGCAATCCTGTGTTCAAAAGCTGATGCTTTCCAGAAAGCAACTGCTGCCACCACAGTTTACTGAACAGACATGTGGACACGGTTAGGCCTTCTGCCACCAAAATGTGCACAGCCACCTTCAAGTGAAGTCATAAGCTATTGAAGTGAAGTGTGCGCGTGTGTGCACGTTACATAAGCACCAGAAGGTCTGTCCTAGTTCAAATCAAGTGGTGTAGGACTTACTGTCCGTGCCACACAGATTACGCTATGCCTGGCAGCAGCCTTGGGGCCATGCATGAGCGCGTTGGCCAATTATGCAGCAAAACTTACTCCACTGGCTGCCCCTCCCCTACCAAGCTCAACTTTAAAATGGTCTCCAAGTGCAAAAGGGACGCTGCCAAATGGATTGTTAACTGATACGACGATGCGATTCCGATTAGACAGAATTAACATCAAAAGGTCAAAAGTGCCCAGAGAATACCATAAAAAAAATGTTGCCGCCCTGATTCTTACAGAACAGTCGTAAAGAGGGTAATCTAAACCCGGATAGAGGTCATGAGACAAGCAATCCCTCTGCTAATGAAGTGAACACACACAGGAGAGAAGGAGGGGAACTCACACACCAACAGTTTGGACTAATAAATCACTTTGATAAATCCTGACTAAGACTAAAAAATGTAGCTGATTGTTTTTCCATTACATTTTACACTGATGTGATTCGGCTGACACTATTCCAGAGTTACTTACATTTACATCATATTACACAGGTAGGCGAATGTAGGAGTCTTGCCCAAGGACTCTTATTGGTGTAGCGTTGAATGCTTATGCAGCTTGGGAACTCGAAACCTAGACTGTCACAAGGAAGCTGGTGGTGGAGATGGTGTCGCCCACTACGCTACACCAACTGAGGCTGTGCCGTAGAAATCTGAGAAAGAAAATAAAGAAAAAAAGACGAAATCAATCCAGTCCTATTCAAATCTAGCCTGAAATACTTGTTTTAAAGCTCTGACTGTGAAGGAAAAAAAAAACAAAAAAAAAAAACACTGGTTTGGTATCAGTTCCAGACAATATTGAATATTTCAGAAGGTACGAAAATTAAAAATAATGCCAATAAAAATGTTACGCCATCTGTAGTAGCTGATTATGTGGTATCATGACAAGAACACACAGTTTTGTCAGAGAACAGGTTCTCTTATCAGAGGGTGGCAATGTTGACGGTAGCATCTGTGTGTGTGTGTGTGTGTGTGTGTGTGTGTGTGGGCACAGGCAGTGTACTACTAAAGCTGCTCATCCTACACGACAGGAGCTTGATCCCTCACGGTCACCTGTGTAAGGTAGAGGCTAAATATCGTCTGAGGACTTTAGGGAGAACAAAGCCTCTTCCTCAGCCCTGAACAGTGAACCTGCTGCTGCTCAGCTGCACAAACAGCCGCCACGAACCACCCTCGAGATTTCCCGATTAAACCCCGAAATTACACAACTGGCCTGGTTTACAAAGGTAAACAGGAGTAAGGTGCACTTTTGTAACGGCTAGCTAGCTGTTGCCTGGCACTCAAGTGAAAAAGCTAACCAGGCCTGGTCAAATTGTCAAATTCAAAGTGGGGCAAAAAAAAAGCGGCTTCTCTAATTCAAACGTTGTGAAAAAGTGAGATGCTTTAGATCGTGAATAAAATGCGTAGCTAAATAAAATAACAGACCCAAACTGACCTGAGCAACAAGGAAGCCTCTAACGACTGCTGCTAACTAGCGAGCTAGCTAGCTAAGTAGGTTAGCAGGCTAACGTTAGCTAGCTAGCTAACACTTGTGACACATCCAATGACTTAAACCACTGCACATGAAACGTGCTGGCACTATCCACGTATAAACATCGACCATGTTTTATTAAATATGTACACAAACAAAACCACGTTGTTTTTCTTTTTTTACCGGAGTTGTGCGTGTGACTAGTTAGCTAGCTGGCTAGCCGGCTAACGCTACGTGAAGCTACAGCAGTCAAATAAACCAGCTAGCTAGCGTTAGCTGCGGCGGCTAGCACTCCCACTAGCTCCTGGATTAACGTTAATTCTTCATGAAGAAACTGCAGCTCGCTCAACAAAGTTAACACACACATATTGCAACAACTGCCCCATGTTTTCACCGGAACAGTGGATATAATGCTTAAACGGAGGTGTTTCAGTCGCTTACCTCTTGTCCTCTTTCAGGCCCAAACCATTGTAGCTACTGAAAGCCTCTTTTCTCTTTGTCTTTTCCCCACTTTCTACACGGAGCGCCCAGGTTAATGTGTCAGCGGAGACGAGAATTTTAAAAATCCCTTAAAACTGTATAAAAAATCGTTAGCCCGCTTCGTCTAAGTAAGCCATGAGTCAGAAGGGCGTTTACACGCCATGGTTTTGTCTGACAAAATTTCCAAACATCTCAAGCCCATTTTTTTCCAGAGTGGATGTTGAAGCGACGGAGATGTGGAGACTGAACTAACGAGTCACGTGATCATCACGAAGATGAGGGTAGTGAACGAGTTCCATTTAGTGACAAGATGTTTGATTCAGTTTAACGAGCCGATTCTTTTGAACTGGTTAACGAAAACTAGGCGAAGTTAGATTCAGTCCAACAAACCGATTCCTTAGACGTAGGTGTTGTTGATTCCATTGAACCAACCGATTCATTTGAATGAGTTACCCTAACGAGTGTCATCAGTTGATTCCGTTGAACGAACCGATTCCTTCGAAGTAGTTATCGGTGGGCTAAGTTTAACGAACGGTTTTCCCGTTGAAATAGTAGCTAAGCTACTTTTAACGCGGAGGAGTTTGATGAAGTCATTTGGTGACAAGAACTTTGTTCCAGTTAAACGAACCGACACATTTGAATTAGTTACCGTAACGAAGCGACGTATGTTATTTCGTTAAACGAACCGATTCCTTTAAATTATCGTTTGGTTCAGTTTAACGAACTGAATAATTTAAAGTCGCTAGTTACTTTTCATAAAATGAAGCCTGATTAAGTTTAACAGACCGACTTTTTCGAAGTTGATTCTGATTTAAGGAAACGCTTACAGTTGCGTGTTGTGAAGTTTAATGCCGTGTTTCGGCATTTTATATTGCACATTTCGATGAATCGAACAATTCACAAGTCAAATCAAGGATTCATAAGATTCGGTTCAGCTATCGAATCGGAATCGCTACTTTCATGATCGCACGTACAAAGTAAAAAAAAAAAAAAAAAAAAAGTAAAACAGAAATAGGAAGACAGATACGGTCGACAGAAGGGTTGTAAGCAAATGGGAGTTTTGTAGCTGGACTGCTTTGCTTATGTTAAGGATATTATTTTTGAATAGAGGCAGTCGACGAGAAGAATGGCGCATAGCAAACTTAGATAGACGCTCCCTTGTACAAGTACAAACTCGGGCCTTTGGTCAGAACTGGACGGCCATCTAAAAAAATGTAGTACTAAGTATTCATGCTCGTGTTCAGGCATATTTATGAAATAAATAAATAATAGAACTTTTAAAATGTAATCAAATATAATTAATAATATTATAATCTAATATATATCTATAATAAACACATATGTCTAATATTTGTATGAATTTCAATTAAATATAAATAAAACATCTGCTGTTTTATGGTATGGAATATAAACAACTTATATTTATAGGTGACATCAATATACCATTAGTCGTGTAAGTAAAGTAAGGGATAGCTCAGCGGTTAGCGCTCTGGGCTATTGATACCCAGGCTCAGCAAGCTGCCACTGTTGGGCCCTTGAGCAAGGCCCTTCACCCTCTCTGCTCCCCGGGTGCCGCAGCAATGGCTGCCCACCGCTCCGGGCATGTGTACTCACTGTCCACTGTGTGTGTGTGTGTTCACTGCATGAATGGGTTAAAGGCAGAAGCCAAATTCCATCTGTGTCAAACACAAATGGTGAATATGGTGGTCTTCTTGTTTGAGGTTACCTATAAGCATCTTGCTCTCGGTTGCTGAAATCTATTTTGACCCTAGCTTGACCCTTGATAAAAAAAAAAAGAAAAGAAAGCCACCAGCTTAAATTGTAGGCCAAATACAGGAAGAAAACTGAGCTGGCCTTGTTTTGGATTGTTAATGGGGCCATATTAATATTTTAGAGTTCCCAAGTTCTCCTGCAAAAAGAAATGGTTTGAAACTCTAAAACAGGACAGTTCACGTCTAAAAAAGCCACACACCATTTATTTCAGGGGGTCACATTAGGTAAAACTGTTATAAGGTCCGTCATCCTACTGCACATCATAATGCTTAGAAACCAAGAGTATCTCCGTAAGATCCAGAATTCGTTTTAGATCTCTAGATTTCATACATTAATACAATCTCCACTTCAGTTTTAGCAAAACAGAAATGGACAATGCTACCATCATAACAGCTGCTAAGAGGACAACATAGGAGAAAGAGAAAAGCTAAATTGAGGGGGGGGAAAAAAAGTAACCCTAGCAAGAACTACCATTTGTTCGTTTTTTTTTTTTTTTTTTTTTTTGGGGGGGGGGGGGGGGGGGGGGGTTAGGAATCAAAACCACAGAAGTAACTGCAGCCTTCACTGGAGATGAACCACCGAGTCTTCATCTCCTTCCCTTTATGGCCACTGCGTACTTCCATGGAAAGTAAACAAATGAAAGAAAACAAAGCAATGGCGGCAACTCTCTCTCCATCTGAGCTCACAACTGCTCAGGTCCCTCTGAAGATCAACAGCAGTGAAGAAAAGGAGATGAGGAGGGGATGGGAGCTGGAACTTGAATAGGGATTTTCTTTTTCCTCCCAGCCTTGCAGTCAGCGCAACAGAACAGCTGAAAAATGCTGACAGGTCATTTATTTCTTCTTTTTCCTTTTTTTCGGAGGGCCCTGGTCAGAGCTGCTGCCGCTGGAAGAGTCAGAATCCGAGTCGGAGCTGGAGGAGGAGGAGGAAGACGAGCTGGAGCTGTTTTCGCTGTCACTGCTGCTGCTGTCGTCATCAGAGGAGGAGCTGGATGAGTCACTGCTGTCTGAAGACGAGTCACTAGAGGAGCTTTCCGATTCACTACTACTGCTGCTGGAACCGCTAGAGGACTTGGACCTGAAAGAGCAGCAAACAAACAGGTAGCTTCAACATACCGGCCCATATTTATCTCAGAGTAACAGTGCTGGGTCAGTACATTGTACACTTCAGCTGCGTTCTGAAGGACGACAATGCATTGAAGATCAAGAGACGAATAGGAGACGGCAGACCAGAATGTCTAGATGTGCTAAATAACTTGGTACAACATGGTACCTTTAGAGAAAAGCAAGCCACCCAGGCACTGAATAGGAGTGACAGCATCACCCTTCCACTATTTGAAGAAGAATTTGAGAGCAGAAATACAGAGGCCAGATCATAAAATGCAGATCACAGATTTCAGTAGTAAGGATAAGTAATTTGGGTAACAGAAGTGAGCCTATTAGAAGTTTTAAGGTGTTGGAACAATGACTGACAGACAGATAAGTCCAAGACTGAGCCATTGCTCAGAAAGGATCTGCCCATGACCCCAAAGCATACAAGTCAAGCCATGTCAAGCATGGTGGGCATTAATGGCTGCTTCTGGAGTGGGTTCACTACTTTACTGATGATGTGACCTTTGAGGGTAAGAGAAGAGCAAATTCAGGACTGACAGACATGTTGTATCGGTCAATTTCCAGAAATTACATCTGATATAATTGTGAGGAATCTCTGGAAAAGTACAGGAAAAGCGTCACAAGCTTTGTGGTGTGGGGGGTGGGTGTTCCAGCTTGATCCAGTTATTGCAAGCCAAGTAATAGTGCTACTTACTTTAAAGATCTGTTCCTAAACTTTTATTTTAGTATTCTTACCACCAGTACTGTGACCATCAGTACACCTGAGATCAATAGCTGGACTTATGTGGTGGTACGAGGACTCATTTAGAAGTAGTCTTGACCAGACCCTTGTGAATCTTGGTTCCTCCCAAGGTTTCTTTCTTTAGTGCTGAAGGTTTTTTTCATTGCCACTGGCGCCATTGCTTTGAATACTGGGGTTTGTTTTGTTGATCCTTTGTCTTATTACCAGGTTTCTGTAAAGCTACTTTCCAGCAACAGTTGTAAAAAGCGCTATATAAAGAAAGCTGACTTGGATAAACTTTTATCTACCACTAAAGGTGCCATGTTCTAAGCTGATCTCATGTTCATCTTTTTAATTGGAATTGTCATCACAATATTTTGTAGTAGATCGTGTGTGTGTGTGTGTGAAATATATATATAGTTTTTCCTGGAATATTTTAAAATACACAATTTTTCACCAGAAGTCAGTGACCCAACATGACATTAATAATGCCCTCTGTGTATCCAATATTGGAGTAAAATAAATAATATTGGGCAGATCTGCCTCTGGGAGATATGTAATAGAACACGAGAACAGTGCAGATTTTCCTTCTGCAGAAAAAAAAAAAAAACTCCTAAACTTACAAAGAACTTATAACATGCTGTAATAATCTCCTCTCACACACACACACACACACACACACACACACACACACACACACACACACACACACACACACACACACACACACACACACACACACACACACACACACACACACACACACACTTGTCCAAAGGAGACTGCATTCTAGTAATCAACAGAAAATAAAAAGTGCTGTACCTTTTTTTCTTTGTCTTCTTTTCACTCACTGCTACTGTTCCATGTCTAAGGGGAGAACAGAAATCAAGGATTAGAGCTGAAACATTTCATGCCATTCAGAATTGTGTGTGGGATGCAAAGGTGTGAAAACCCAATAAACACATGAAACTCCTTTAAATGTCAAAACAGTCTTTTTAAAATAGCTAAAAAGGTTAAGAAGTGTGTGTGTGTGTGAGAGAGAGAGAGAGCTGGGCTGACAGAGGGTATATTGTGCTTTAATGAATGTAGCTCCTTTAAAAGTCTGTAGATGGCACTGTTCACTTGAGGGCACCCTACATCTGCTTTCAACATCAACAGATGTTAAAAGGGAAAAAAAACAAGGAACTAAATAGTTCGTGAAATAAGACAGTGACCAAAAACAAGATCCTCACGACCCATATTTTAAAGCAATAAATAATATCATTCATTAACTGCAGACCAAATATGCCCACTGGTCAGCAGGAAGTGCTGCAAGTGACCCATCCCAGCCGGGACCACAACACATACCCTGCAACACTGAGGTCTTTATTCTCCACTTCTTTTAGCTTCTTCTTCATCTCTGTCGTCCTCGACGGCCTGTACAGGTACTTTCTTTTACCAGTGCACTCGTAGGACCAGTGTCCATACTCCAGGCACTTCTGGCAGCGGACATGCTGTTTATTTGCCTCCCTGTAGGCAGACGGAGAGTGAGAACATGGTCAGAGAGGAGCACATAATGCTAGGATACAAAGCCAGAGGATTTGAGCACACATGAATGCTGATTCTCAACATTCTCTGCACTCCATAAAATTTCTCTTAGAACTAACTTTTCTCTCTTTACGTTCTTCGAGTAAATGGCCACCCAGCCCGACCTGCAGGAAGATTGCCCGCTGAGGTCCCCTCTACCTGCATCTAACCAGCTGCCACCTACCAGTCTGGCCAGCGGGTCCCCCCCCCAACCCGCCACCACCCATGGCTCACCCGCCTGCCGCTGCTGCCTGTTTGGTGGCCGTGCTGAAACCTAGATGGACTCATGCCTGTCTGACACTATTAATATCACCACTATTAACTATCTGTTGTATCTGCTTTGGTAATTTTTATCATTAATGTTTAAAACAGTCTGGCCAGAGGAGGATGGGTCCCCCTTGTGAGTCTTGGTTCCTCCCAACGTTTCTTCCTCCAGCTCTGAGGGAGTTTTTCCTTGCCACTGTCACCGTTGGCTTGCTCACGGGGGTCTTTGACCCTTCATGTTATTCCTTCTTTCTTCTCTGTCTCTGTCCTTTATTAAGTACTAATTATGTAAAGCTGCTTTGTGACGACAACAGTTGTAAAAAGCGCTATACAAATAAATTTGACTTGACATGAGCATTAAATGACAGTAAGTGAACACTACAGAAATAATAAATAACTCAAATTCTATGATGCTGTTCAGCCATGTTCAACTCCACTGTGCCAACTCTGGCCTACAAAGCCCAGAATGGACCAGGCCCTCCGTTCTTGATGGCAATGGTCAAAAGCCGATTAGTACCAAGAGCCCTTTGAGCTTCATGTATGGCTCTGCTCGACCCGCCATCCTTTAAGATCTGTGGAAGAGAAGCATCCAGGCTTTTTTGTGGTAGAACACACTTCCCCTGGGTGTCTGGATGGCAGGACCGCTTGCTGTCTTCAAACACAGACTGAAACGCAGACCCACCTTTATCCAAGAGTACTTGGGCAAAGAGTAGTGTCGAGTATTGTGGTCTCCACACTGACTTTTGTATTTAGTAGCATCTAAGCTTAGAGGGATCATCTGGATCCTAGTCTATACAAACTAGCTAAGGGTATTTTCTGAGTAAACAGTGAAGCTCTTTTGTAAGTGGCTCTGGATAAGAGCTTCTGCTAAATGCCTTCAATATAACGTAAATGCATTTGTTGGACTAGTATAACTAGCCAGCCATATGGCAGCAGTATCCAGTAAGTATTCTTGGATATGAACACACAACGTTGAAGCCATATTTGAGCAGAAAGTAGAGTAGCTGGCTGACTGAATGGCTACTGGCTGATCAGCATGTTTTTGCCGAGAGAGCTCAGGAACAACTCTGTAACTGTGTATATCTGAGGCGTGTTAGACAACCTGAAGAAAAGTTCTGATTAGCTGCTGAACGATTTAACAGTACAAGGCTGAAAGTGCAGCTACACACAGACACACCGCGCTGGCTGGGCTGCGCCGCGCTACGCCGCGCCGCGCTGTTGGGTTGCGGGTGTCTGTGCGGCTCTGGAGAGCCCAGTTTCGAGAGAAAGGGCGGTAGCTGCATGAAGTAAACAACGAAGCGCTCAAGCAGCGACACACATTTGAGAACATTAAGGAACTTACGCTTGTCTGCGGGCAATTAATCTGTGCATAGGCGTCGCCATGCTGGCTGCTGGTTGCGCTCAAACCTTTCTCTGCGGTTTTAATGAGTGCCGCCTGCTGGTGAGGAGGAGAACACGGGCGCATTTAGGCAGCTTCTGTGGAGACTGTTCTCCGGTTCACTGAGCGGTTTCAGGTCATAGCAAAAGACTCACTCTTATCCCAGATGTATCTCATTATTATTATTATTATTATTATTATTATTATTATTATTGTTGTTGTTGTTGTTGTTGTTGTTGTTGTTGTTGTTGTTGTTGTTATTATTATTATTATTATTATTATTGTTGTTGTTATTAATTATTATTATTATTGTTATTATTATTATTATTATTGTTATTAATTATTATTATTATTGTTGTTGTTATTATTATTATTATTATTGTTGTTGTTGTTGTTGTTGTTGTTATTATTATTGTTGTTATTAATTATTATTATTATTGTTATTATTATTATTATTATTGTTATTAATTATTATTATTATTGTTGTTGTTATTATTATTATTATTGTTGTTGTTGTTGTTGTTATTATTGTTATTATTATTAATATTATTATTGTTGTTATTATTATTATTATTATTGTGTATTATAATATTCTGCAGAGGATGGACTACTTTCACCCGCGCCATACCCACGCACACTGAGGCTAATAAAGCTAGCTAGTGCTAGCAATTCCAATTTCCTGAAAAATGTTAGAGGGTAATTGGTCTATTTTGTCTATTATACAGTGAAAAAGAGTACAGAAATGACACGGAACTGCCTTTGTAGTACTCTTTAATAAATAAATACATAAGCAATCACAGTAACTATCTGTTTAATCATATAATCTTACAGTTTATTGGAGTGTGTTTACAGACCCTGGTCAGAATACGTGGTTCCAGTTTTCTGAGAGAAAATAGGCTCTAATCCTCTACAGAGAATAAACCTCAATACAGTACAAAAACACTGTTTATTTTTCCTTTATTATCTATATATATTTAAATGTATATATATAAGTAATGACACATGAAATATGCCATGCTTTATTATTCTCTAAAATATGCAGAATGTCCTTCTATGTGTAAATTTGTTTTATGGGGATTTATTATTTACTTCTTTTTTTTTTTTATTATGGCTGAATATGAGAAAAAGAGTAAGACTAAAGAAAGTAGTGCATACATTTATTTGCTTTATTTGCTTTTAACCTTCACGTCATTATTAATTATAAGTCACCATCAGTTAAAAAAAAAAGACTGATAGTCAATTGACTGATTAGAGAAAATCCAACACCCACTAAAGAGTCTGGTAAACTAATGCAAGCACCGTTCATTTAATCCAGTAATAAATGGCCTACTGTTTACACTAAATGAGATTTCCAAAAATATCTGAACAGCTAAATGAGCTAGATTACTGAAAAAAGGCAAGAGGCGTGTTTATCAAATTCATTTGTCACCACGAAGTAGAACAGCAAATATCAGCACCATAAAAGATATTTATTTCCATGTATAACATCTATAGTATGTTTCTAATTAATCATGCATACAAAAACCCAACGTCCTTAACTGAATTTGAATTTATATGGAGGATATAAATTATTATTATTATTATTATTATTATTATTAATACATAATTCAAATGTATTTCTATAGCGCTTTTCACAACAAATGTTGTCACGATGCAGCTTAACAAAAGATCCAGGTCCCAGCCTCTTCTGAGCAAGCCAGTGGCGACAGTGGCAAGGAAGAACTCCCTCAGATCGAGAGGACGAGACCTTGAGCCAGGCCTGGCGGTACCGGGCTGGAACAGTTGGAACTGGGCATCTCAGTACATGGGAAAGAGAGGGACGGGAGGGAAAACACAAGGGGTTAGGAGGAGCGCAGCAAACATTAATGGGAGAGGTTTAGAGTGGGACAGGATCCATTGGGTTATCAAGGGCCACCAACCACAGTTTAAACGTTAGCCTGGTCAGCTCTGACTGACTCGTTTACGTGCTTCAGAATGGTGCTGTATTAAGATTGAGATAATATTAGTGTGAACATCTATTGCAAAAAAAATACTTTAATGATACACAACAGTAACAGTCAGGGTACAACTATCTGAGTGTGATTACAGTCAAAATCCACAGATAAGGTTCTTATGAGAATATGAGACAATGAACAACGTAAGCCATGTTCTTGGACCTGTTTAACTGCATCAGATACCCATTTTGCATTTTACCCTGTGGTAGTTTGTAACCCGCTCTCCGCCACACTTTTAACACACTACTACTGGCTGCCTCCAAATACTTACTTTGAACTCTCAGCTTTTCTTGGCTGGCCCTGGTCAGCTCACAGCTTATGAATTTCTTGAAATTCTTGAAATGAAAACAACAAAAATCCACAAAATCCTCTTTCTAAAACAACATTCACCACATGTAACCCATTGTGAGCAATAATAGCAAACCCTACATGTGCGAAAAACAATATACAAGTTATATACAATGGTGATATACTACTTCTATACAATAATATACAACTATATTGTGTGCAGTTTTGGTGGCTTTGCCCTGCATGAACTGTAAATACTCAATAAGGTTACATTGCTCCTAGTGAATTAGCCCGAACTGATACTCACTGTTTCTACAGATCCCTCCTGTCTTTGTATATTCTGTATTTTGTGTATATTTTGTATTTATTTAATATAATTTTACTTTATTTTAATATGTTTAGTATGTATATAGTTTTGTCCTCCTGTAGAGCATCAACCTGAGCCTCACCACAAGCATTTCAGTGCATAAATGTCCTGACATGTTGTGCAAATGACAAATAAACCTGAAACTTGAAACTTTTCGAGGCTTGTTTATCTACACGTTGTGACTGCACTGTTAGTAACCCTTAAATATTCTAACAAACACAAGTATGCATCGGGACTGTCCAAAAACATGTATCTTAAAAATGGTGACTTTACCAGGAGATGGTAAAAATGTTCTGAACTTTGAACAGAAGTCAGTATAAAATAAGAGTTTATTCCAGGTAGTTTATTAGGTAGAGCATTTCTATTGGTCCACTCATCCAGAATTATTCCCACAGTATACAGAAGCAGCTACAGGGTTCAAACCATGGAAAAACACTACTTGCAGATAAGTTTTTTATTGGACTCAATTCAATTATTAACAAGTAAACTGTCAGGAATCCAAAATCAGAGGCTTAGCCAAACTAGCTGTAATGTACAGATGATTAAATTAGTTGAGCTGTCTTATGTTCTGGTGGAAATTCCTGGGGTTGCACAATTTTCTAGTTGGTTGAAATGACAAATATCCGTTTTTCCATTTCAACATCTTTCACTCTCAAGAAGGCTCTTCCTGGAATTATCACCCTCATTCTCCATCCAGTGATGGGAAGTTGATTGATTGTGTATGAATGACAGGCCTCCTTGTCAAGCATTTCATAATTCCAGTTTTCTGACGAGGATCTTTGTGAAAGTCTCCACACTGGTAATTGTCCCAAATCTGTCAGCTTTAGAGGTTCATGTCCTGGCTTCTCCATGTTTAGAATACAGTCTACTGTTGAGTTTCATCCTGTCATCTTGTCTCTGTCAATGCATGGCGCTGTTTGTCGTTCTCTTCACTGGCTTCCTGTAGCTGCTGCCCGCATCAAATTTAAAACCCTTGACTCTGCCATACAAAGCCAAGAACGGCCCAGTCCCTCCATACTTGATGGCAATGGTCAAAAGTCGATCCGCACCACAAGCCCTTCGAGCTTCAAGTACGGCTCGGCTCGACCCACCATCCCTCAAAATCCATGGAAGACAAGTGTCCAGGCGTTTTTCTGTCCTGCACCAAGTCAAGTCAAGTCAAGTCAAGTGGGTTTTATTGTCATTTCAACTACATACAGGGTACACAGTGAAACGAAACAACGTTACTCCAGGACCATGGTGCAACATAGACAGTGCATACAAAACACAAGTGCAACACAAACAAACAAGTGCGGACAGACAACACAACACAGTACAGACCAGAGAATAATAAATAATTGACGGTAGTGTGCAAATTGTGCAATGTGCAATAAATAGAGTCCAGTGAGGTAGTAAAGTAAAGTTATTAGTGCAATGACTTTGTGCAAAAATGCTTCCCCTTTTTTCCTGGGGTAAATGGTTGGAGGGAGAGAGAGAGAGAGAGAGAGAGAGAGAGAGAGAGAGAGAGAGAGAGAGAGAGAGAGAGAGGGAGAGGGAGTGTACATGTACCAGAAAGATATCAGTTCAGAAGTTGTGTTGTGTTGAAGAGTCTGATGGCTTGGGGGAAGAAGCTGTTGCAGAGTCTGGTCGTGTTGGACCGGATGCTGCGGTACCTTATTCCTGATGGCAGGGGGGAGAACAGTCTGTGTGAAGGGTGGGTGGAGTCATCCACAATGCTGGTTGCTTTGCGGATGCATCGGGTGGTGTAAATGTCCATGACGGAGAGGAGAGAGACTCCGATGATCCTCTCAGCTGTCCTCACAATGCGTTGGAGTGTGGTCTTTCTCACCAACATGTTGTTCTGTGCCTCAAACCGTGCATAAAAGTCATTCAGGGCATCGGGGAGGAAGGCATCACTGTCACAGGACGGTGGCATTGTCCTGTAGTTTGTGATTTCCTGGATGCCCTGCCACATGCGCCGTGTGTCACCCGTGTCCTTGAAGTGGTTGTGGATTCTCTGGGCGTGTGCGCGCTTTGCCTCTCGGATGGCTCGTGACAATTTGGCTCTTGCTTTCCTTAGGGCTGCCTTGTCACCCAGAGGCAGAGTCGCGGGTCCTCAGTAGCGCACGCACCTCAGGAATCATCCACGGCTTCTGGTTTGGGCGTGTGGTGATGGTCTTGGAGACAGTGACATCATCAATACACTTGCTGATGTAGCCAGTGACTGATGCTGTGTACTCCTCCAAGTTAACAGAGTCGCCTTCAGTCGCAGCCTCCCTAAACATGTCCCATGCAGTGCACTCAAAACAGTCCTGAAGGGCAGAGATGGCTCCTGCCGGCCAGGTTTTCACCTGCTTCTGAACTGGTCTGGAGCGTCTGATGAAGGGTGTGTAAGCTGGAGTCAGATACACAGACATGTGGTCCGAGAACGTGAGGTGGGGGCGGGGCTCGGCCCGGTACGCGCTGGGGATGTTTGTGTAAACCAGGTCCAGCGCATTCGCTCCTCTCGTGGCAAAGTCCACATGCTGATGGAATTTAGGGAGGACTGATGGTCCTTTGCATGGTTGAAATCTCCGGCGACAATGAACAGTCCGTCTGAGCAGTTCCCACAGTGCCTCCTTAGCATTAGCACTAGCGCTAGGCGGTATGTGCACGAAAGTGGTGGAACGAACTTCCCCTGGGTGTCCGAACTGCAGAGTCGCTCACTGTCTTCAAACCCAGACTGAAGACCCACCTCTTCTAAGAGTACTTGGGTGAATAGTAGAGTGGTCTCCTTATTGACTTGTGTTTAGTGGTGTCTAAGCTTAGAGGTATCTTTGAATGTTTAGCCTATTCAAACTAGCTGAGGTTATTCTTGTGTAAATAGCAAAGCACTTATGTAAGTCGCTCTGGATAAGAGCGTCTGCTAAATGCCATAAATGTAAATGTGAGGTAAATGTTTGTCCATGCCTAAAAGCTGCAGAGTTAGAATCAGGCCCAGTCACTGTGTCTGAAGAGGACTGGTCTAGAGTGTTCCTCAGGTGAGCAAGTTCTTCATGTTTTTCTGTTTTGATGATAGCTGCTGTTCAACAGTGTTCTTCACTTGACCTGATGTAGAGCAGCAAATACGCTTGAAGCTGTAGCGCTGATCTTCTCTCACTCACATATACATACTAGCTCCAAGACTGTTTGCAGTATATTTGAAGCGAGCACTATGTTGTGGATGGGTGACGATGGATGTTTCACAATGTGGCTGTAGATGGGTGTTGAGTTACATTCCCAGAGTGAACCAGCATTACATAAAGACTCTCCACTGGATTGACACATGAACAGCATCATGTCCAAATTCTCTCACTGACTGAAAAGTACATTGGGTTGCTGCAAGCTATCTCTTGGTCTCATTCCTTGGGCTCTAGGGGCCTGGGGTTGTGGTTTCCAACTGTACTCTGGTCACTGACTGTGAGGAGTTTGGTGTCCATGTGGGTTTCTTCCAGGTACTCCAGTTTCTTTCCACCTCACCAAGAATACATCATAAGTAGATGGTGAACTGGGAGTCGTAGAAATTGTAATAGTACTAGAAACTGGCAGTAGGTGAACTGGCCCTAGGTGTGAAAGAATGATTGTGTCTGGTACCCTGTGATGGATTTGTGCCCTTTTCAGGGAGTATTCCTACCTTGCACCAAAATAATTCAAGGCAGGCTCCGCACTCCACACTCCACAGTGTGTATAACATTACCAATGTACAGTGCCCTCCATAATTATTGGCACCCCTGGTTAAGATGTGTTCTTTAGCTTCTAATAAATTGAGTTTTTTTCTAAATAATATAGGACCACGATGGAAAAAAATAGTAAAATCCAACCTTTAAATCCAACCTTTAACTTTAAAAAAATCCCACATTAAGAAATAATTGTTTAACATCAAATCATGTGTGCCACAATTATTGGCACCCCTGATGTTAATACTTTGTACAACCCCCTTTTGCCAACAAAACAGCACCTAATCTTCTCTTATAATGTTTCACAAGATGGGAGAATACAGATAGAGGGATCTTTGACCATTCCCCTTTGCACAATCTCTCTAAATCATCCAGCGACCTGGGTCCTCTTCTCTGCCCTCTCCTCTTCAGCTCACCCCACAGGTTTTCAATGGGGTTGAGGTCTGGGGACTGAGATGGCCATAGGAGGAGCTTGATTCTGTGTGTGGTGAACCATTTCTGTGTAGATTTGGCCATTTGTTTTGGGTCATTATCTTGCTGAAAGACCCAGTGACGACCCATCTTCAGCTTTTGGGCAGAAGCCACCAGATTTTGTTTTAAAATGTCCTGGTATTTCAAAGCATTCATGATGCCCATGCACCCTAACAAGGTTCCCAGGGCCTTTGGAAGAGAAACAGGCCCACAGCATCACTGATCCTCCCCCATATTTCACAGTGGGCATGAGGTGCTTTTCTGCATACTCAGCTCTTGTGTTACGCCAGACCCACTTAGAGCATTTGTTGCCAAAAAGCTCTATCTCAGTTTCATCTGACCAAAGCACACGATCCCAGTTGAAGTTCCAGTACTGCTTAGCAAACTCCAAACATTTGCGTTTATGATTGTGAGTGAGAAAAGGCTTTTTCCGTGCATGCCTCCCAAACAGCTTGTTGGCATGCAGATAGCGCCTGATGGTTGTTTTGGAGACTTTGTGACCCTAAGAAGCTACCATTTGTTGCAATTCTGTAACAGTGAGCTTTGGAGACCTTTTTATTTCTCTTATCATCCTCCTCACTGTGTGTGGTGGCAAAATAGACCTGCGTCCTCGTCCAGGCTTGTTTACCAACGTTCCAGTTCTTTTAAACTTCTTAATTCCTCTGACAGTGGATATGGACAGGTGGAGGTGAGTGGCTATTTTCTTGTAGCCATTGCCTGACTTGTGGAGGTCAACACACATCTGCCTTACTTGAATGGTATGTTCTTTTGTCTTTCCCATGTTGAAGAGAAATGGCCTCTGTGTCACGTCATATTTATACCCCAGGGAAACAGGAAGTTGTGAATTACTAATTAAATGTTCCTACATACTCTGATCAAATTCGTAAACTACTGTAGAATTGACAAATACTTTAATTACATTTATTTCCTAAGATATGTTAGGGGTGCCAATAATTGTGGAACAGGTGATTTTATGAAGAATAATTATTTCTTAGTCAGGGATTTTTTTTCCCTAATTTATTAGAAGCTAAAGAACACATCTTAACCAGGGGTGCCAATAATTATGGAGGGCACTGTATCTATACAACACACACACACACACACACACACAGTAACACTGTCTATCTATGTAACAGAAAAAAGATTTGTAACTTAAGAAGTGCAACACTGTCACACCCAGTGGCACATTTATATCCATTAGAAAAACAAAAGTCAGACGGACAGAAAAATACAAATCTTTTAAAATGCAAAAACATGTATCTCCAAAATGGTGACTTTAACAGGAGAAGGTAAAAATGTTCTGAACTTTGAATGAAAGTCGATGTTATATAAGAGTTTATTCCATCCAGAATTATTCACACCGTGTACAGAAGCAGCTACAGGGTTTAAACCATGGAAAAAAAACTAAAAATGGACAAACTTGCAGATACGTTTTTCATTGGACAGCAGCGATATTAATTATGAACAAGTAAACTGGCAAGAAAAACATAGGCTTAACCAAACTTGCTGTAATGATGTTTCAATTAGAGAAAATTGTGCATAACCCTGTGCATAATCCTGTTATACCCAGTGGCATCTTTGTATTCATTAAAACAAAGGTCAGACGGTTAGAAAAATAAACTAAATAAATAATTAGAAAAAAAATAGTTTTTAATGAGAAAACTTTAGTTTTTAATGAAAAAAAACATCAGTACATCATCTTTCAGCTTTCTTCTCGAAATGTCTGGAGTTGAGTTCTGACGTCGTGAAGGCTGCTTTCGTCACTGAGCGCGAGGAAAGCTCCAGAGCCATCTAGAAGCACCGAACTCTCGCGATAAGTGTATGAAATCCGGCGTGAGCTCGGCGAAGCTGCGTGTTCCAGCGGCCGGTCGCTCGACTCTACTGCGTTCAATGGAGCGGTGCGGAGCTGATTCTCTCACTTTTATACGCTTTTAGGGACTGACCTCACGCTTCTTCTAGTCCGTCGTTTTAAAAACACGCTTAGAATTACTACTCAGTAGCTGGATCGCAACTCGGTGTGCACATTTTACATTGAAAATGTCAGTGGTGGGATTTGATGTGGGGTTTCAGAACTGTTATGTTGCCGTGGCCAGAGCCGGCGGAATAGAGACCGTGGCAAATGAGTACAGCGACAGATGTACGCCGTAAGTACAATTTCATGTGTGTGTGTGTTTTTTTTTAACGTGTACCCTCTTGTGCTGTCTGGTTGTTTCCCTTGTTGTATCTATCTATGTTTACCACGCCGGGTTTGAGCGAACAGCAGGCTAACCTGGGTATTTTGCAAGACTGCGGCCTAGAGAGTGGCCGTTAACCTGCCTATGCTGATCATCTGCGTTCAGCAGTCGTAGTTCAGTTAGAACTGTCGATGTTTTTAAGATGCCATTGTATGTTTGCCCGTTTCAGATGGCTAGTACCTCTCGTCCTGTTTCAGTGAAGAGAGAGCTAAGCGAATCTGAAAGGCAGCGGTGAACAGCGCGGTGTGCCTTGCCCGCATGGTTGGGTTAGCCCTCGTGATTGCTAGCGCTACACATCGCCTCTCCGCCTTTTAAAGCTCGCTAGTAAGACTAGTTTAACTGTGAAACCACTCATCTCGATATTCTGCTTTTACGGCCAGTCAGCATTGTTCTGGCACCCGTGGTAGCGTCTGTGTGCGGAGCTAATGCCGGGGGCTACAGCGCTAAGCTAATGTGGGCTGAGCTGAGCTGAGCTGAGTGACGACACCGTGGTCTGTCACCGGCGAGAAAATTCTAGCGGTTTTGAGCCCGGTCTGAAAACCACAGCTTAACTAGCTAGCTACCTAAACCCTGCTCTGAAAGCTGGTGAAAAATATTTTTAGGTCGTAGCTAGCTAAGTTAGCCATATTCCTCGCTTGTTGCTTTTACGGGTGTGAACTGCACAGCTAATAACTTAATCGTCGACCTGTTTGAACGTTTCTGTCGTGGTGACGGTTTTCTGTCTGTCCAGTTAAACCCCTAAACGAGCCTTAAATGAGTTCATTTTTACACTAAGCTCTCATTTGACGGGCTTGTACAGTTAAGGCATCTGCCATCTGAGCATTAGCTAGCTAGTACCCCTTTGGGGGAAGCAGGCTTGCTTTCTGTGGACTCGGTTGCTATGATACTGGAGGGGTGAACTTTAGGATTCCCCGCGATACGAGCTAATCGGTATTTGACGATATCATTGCCCCCCACCCCGCGATACGCTTAGGTATGTAACAGTATTACACCCCCCACCCCGTGATATGCTTTATGATATTTACACTTTGACAATATTACAGACCCCCCCACCCCCCCAGATCGTTACTTGGCGAACCCCCCCTTTGTAATCTGGTTCAGTGGTTCAGTTGTTGACAATATTACAGACCTAAAATCCTGCTGTGATGCTACTCTGTAATTGGCAACATTTCAGATCTTGCTGCAGTATGATTCCTCTCAGTAATGTCAGGTGTCAGTGCAGTTGTCGGTGCATCCAGCAGATACATTTAAACTGTACAGTCGAATTATGTACAGAACCATATTGGAGTATTAAAAAGCAATGCATGCATTTGACACTCCTATTTGTTTGACACCCTGAGACCACACCTTGGTGTTGCTGCTCTGTGCTCTGAATTTAAGATGGGTTGTGTTTTAATCACTTGCTGGCAGTTTTCTAACTGCAGATTAGCCTGTTTGGAGGTGGGCTGATATGAATGCCCTGCTGAAAAGACTGTTACTCATTATCTAAACCGCAAGATCTTCATAGACTGCTCTTTACTTGGCTCTTTAGAGCTCTTCACTTGTAAGGTTTGCTGACAAGATGGTTTTCTTTCTCAATAATGGAGCAGTGATTCACCAAAGAATTTGCAGTCTGTAGATTTGTTGTATTTGTGCATTACTCCATGCTTCTCTGGCTTCTCTGAGGACAATAGCCTAATCCTACTTCATTTATAAATCTTGATTTATTTTATTTTTCCCCCCCAGGGCTTTTGTATCTTTTGGGCCTCGAAATCGGGCAATAGGTGCAGCTGCCAAAAGCCAGGTAATTATGCGTTTTGTCACGGTCATTTGTTGTTGAACTACAGACACAGTTTCCTCCTTAATGAATGCCTTTTACATGTATTAATGATTTTCTGTCTTGTAACAAGGTGGTCACAAATTGCAAGAACACCGTCCAAGGCTTTAAGCGATTCCATGGCAGGGCGTTCACCGACCCGTATGTTCAGTCAGCGAAGTCCAGCCTGGTCTATGACCTCGCTCAGATGCCCACGGGGACCACCGGCATCAAGGTAAATGAACCAAGTGGAGTCAGTTACACGCTGTCTGGATGATTGAGGAACTGAGGAGCTGCTCTCTTTCTTACCCACGTAAAGGTTTGAAAGGTTTTTCACGTTGCCTGTGTCTAATCCATCAGGTCATGTACATGGAGGAGGAGAAAGTGTTCAGTATTGAGCAAGTCACCGGCATGCTGCTCACTAAACTGAAGGAGACGGCCGAGGCTGCGCTCAAGAAACCAGTGGCAGACTGCGTCATTTCTGTAAGTGCTCTGACTGATTAAATAAGCATACTTTGGTGAATGTGTTGAACGTTGTTTAGTCACTGTGTTGTGTCAAGATTTGTATTTGCACCAATTGCTGTGCTCTGCTTTGTGTCACTATGCTCTAAATAACCCCCTAAACCCTCATGTCATTTTTTTTTTTTTTCTTCAGGTTCCAAGCTTCTTCTCCGATGCTGAGAGAAGATCAGTCATGGACGCTGCACAGATTGCTGGCCTCAACTGCCTACGACTCATGAACGAGACCACTGCAGGTAACTTACTCTAAAGCAACATTATTTTTGGGCATTATTTCTGACTGATTCACAAATAATGGTGATCTAGAGTTGATATTGACAGTGTTTAACCACTTTCTTTCCAGTTACTCTTGCTTATGGCATCTACAAGCAGGACCTGCCAGCTGCTGAAGAGAAGCCCAGGACGGTTGTCTTTGTGGATGTGGGCCATGCTGGTTACCAAGTCTCTGCCTGTGCCTTTAATAAAGGGAAACTGAAGGTAAGGGGGTTATCAGTTGCTTCAGTTAGACAATATAGAAAGAGAAGAGCCCAACAGGGTATGTTAGTCAGGGTATGTCCATTTTGTTTCTTCTATTTGTCTGATTTTGGGCTCGTCTCTCAATTCCTCCAGGTTCTGGCCTCTGCATTTGACCCTGAGCTAGGCGGCAAAGACTTTGACGAGATGCTGGTTCAGCACTTCTGTGATGAGTTTGCCAAGAAGTACAAGCTGGATGTGCGCTCCAAGCCCCGCGCCCTGGTGCGCCTCTACCAGGAGTGTGAGAAGCTGAAAAAGCTCATGAGCGCCAACTCCTCGGACCTGCCGCTCAATATTGAATGCTTCATGAACGACATCGACGTCACTGGTAAACTCAACAGGTCAGTCTCCTGGCAACCCCTCATCAACGCTGGATTTAGCCAGTTATGCAGGCTAAATCGGGCCCTGACTATGGCCAGGGGATATGTTTGTGTTCAGCCCTGCATGTGCATCATGATGTAAGCATCTACTTTGGTCTGAATTCTGTGTCTAAAAATAGTCTGATGACATTTTTGTTCCAGAGGCCAGTTCGAGGAGATGTGTGCAGGGCTGCTGGCCAAAGTGGAGAGTCCCCTACGCAGCGTCATGGAACAAGCCAGTGAGTAGAAACTCTGTGCTCATCCTTCGTCCACCTGTTTTGTGCGTTTGTCGCAGGGAACCTGAACTGACTACCTTGTAATGCCTCCTCCAATAACCTCTCCTTTGCCCAGAGCTAAAGAAGGAGGACATCTATGCAGTGGAGATCATTGGGGGCGCCTCTAGGATCCCCGCCATCAAAGAGCGAGTCAGCAAATTCTTTGGAAAGGAGCTGAGCACGACGCTGAATGCGGATGAAGCAGTGGCCAGGGGCTGTGCGCTGCAGGTCTGTGAATGAAGAATGCTTACAAAGTCATTTTTTCTTCAGCTGGGTGCTTGTTGTGTTTATTAAGCAGTGTTCATTTAGTTAAGTTAACAAGGTGATGGCTAAAAAATAATGCAAAGAACGAAAACAGGATGAGAACTAGAAATAAATGAGAGCTATGACTGTCTTACACTTCGGATTAACAATAATTAGTTTTTATTTGTTGATGAGTTCATCTATCTGTCCACTGACTAAATATACCTCCAGCACAAACCAGCCGTACCACACTGTATTCTATTGACTGGATATTTGCGTTTCGCCCCTCCACTAGCTGACAAACTCCTAAAATCTGAAATTATCTTTGTGGTGGAAAAGAGAACACATTACAATCGTTATATGTGGTTAGAGGTCATGATCTTTTCAATAAGGGACTGTCTTTAAAGTGTGGACACTGTTTAAAGACTTCCACAGAGACGAGCAGCCTGTTGGTTTAGAAAGTCTTGAAACCTAGGAGGGGAGAAATGCACCTATCTGCTAAATATCCAATATCAAAGCATTCCAAAGATTCATATGTTACATGTTTTGTTTTTAGCGTTCATTTAATGTCGATAGCGGCAGGCCTGTGTGTAATGCTTCATCATTAGCTTAGCTATTTGGTGAGACAGCAATTCCTACAGCCTCTAGCACTTCAAGTACTGCTGAATTATTAACCTAACAAAACTAAGGGGCTGCATATGAGAGGGATTTGCTAAGTACACCCTGTGTACATCACAGTGAAACCATATTGTATAGACATAGCACTGCATCTGTTTAATTAGACAAATGTCATATCAGTGAAATTGTTGATGTTTTAGAGTAAAATAAATGCAAGATTTTTATATGTAACAATTTAAAGCTATTGTATAGGAATGTTATAAATATAAAACAAGAGAACCATAGGAATGCATTACTAAAATTAGACTGAATATATTAGAAATTGAGTTGACTTAAACTAGACATGTTTAGTTTTCTTCAGCTAAAACTAGAAAAAAAAAAAAAAACAATACACAGATTACTAAAATCTAATATACATTTTACTCTAAAGACTAAAACAAAATCAAAATCACCTGCCAAAACAACCACTGTCATGGAAAGCATTTTCATAACGTACCATAACATAACCTTGTATATTCAAACGGCAACTTTCCAGGAGAAGGGAACAAGCCTTTCAGTGAAAGTCTGTGTAATAGCATTGATGCGTCATTCTGGAGCTTTTCTATTGGTAAATTCTTCATGGCATTTTGACACAATAAAAAGAACTGCCAGATTCAAGTTAAGCCAAAAAGTGAAAACTCAACTTTAAAAAAAGGAGGTGCCTGGTGTTTGTGTGACAGCACTGAAATATCAGAAGGAATGATGGTGTTGTCTTTATTGAACTAGATTAGTGTAAAAGCATGTCCTCTAGGCTTAACAGCCTCTCTCTCCTGTCTGCCATGTGTTAAACATGTCTTCAACTGATGAATGTGAGGCTCGTTCTTCTCTGGCTGTCCCTTAGTAGCAACCTTGTGTTTCTTGGTGATGAAGTAAACTGGTTCTGATGTTCTTCTTTTCCTCAGTGTGCAATCCTGTCACCTGCCTTCAAAGTGCGGGAATTTTCCATCACAGACGTGGTTCCATACCCCGTCTCGCTTAAATGGAATTCGGCAGCTGAGGAAGGCTTGAGGTTTGCATTCAAATTTACTGGTAGCAGACTAATCGTGATCCTGGAGGCAATAAAGCACTGTTTGTTCTTTCGACTTCATTCTTACTGCCTCTTTCTGCTCGCTCTCCCTGCAGTGACTGTGAGGTATTCCCAAAGAATCATCCTGCACCCTTCTCTAAAGTGTTGACCTTCTACCGCAAGGAGCCCTTCTCCTTGGAAGCCTACTACAACAATCCAAAGGAGCTGCCATATCCCGATCCTACCATAGGTACTTGGTCCTAAAAACGTTTGGCTCCTTCTCTGAGCCTGACAACATCTAGGGCAACCTGGAACTGTCAGTATTTGTGGAAGCCTTCTAAAATATTTCCATTCTTAGTGCATGTTTTTACACAGCATTTACATTCTGCTGATGTGAAATGTACTTTTCCACTGAGAAACTGTAGCTTTATGAGCTGATGGGAAATACATTTGCATCCATTAAGCATGAACCTAACTGTGCTGCTGAAACTCTTTGCTGATTGCTCTGAGAAAAGAGAAAACAGGGCTGCTCGGTCTCGACCCCCTACTTATGCACTCTCTCTTCCACTGTCTTCAGGTCAGTTTGTGATCCAAAAGGTGGTGCCACAGGCATCGGGCGAAAGCGCAAAAGTGAAGGTGAAGGTGCGCGTCAACGTCCACGGCGTCTTCAGTGTGTCCAGCGCCTCCCTGGTGGAGGTCCTGAAGTCTGCTGAGGGAGAGGAACCCATGGAGACGGACACGACCGCCAAAGATGAAGAGGTAACGCCCTCTAATTCTCGTAGGACAGGACTGTGCTGTACTGAACGACATGAAGTAGTGCTTTATCCCAACTTCCCTAACCTCTCGTCGCTGTCAGCGTTACGCCCTACTTTACTTTTCTGTGGAACAGGGAAGGCGTGTCTGGACACAGTTGAGCAAATAAAGTGTGGCCGAGAACCATGTCTGTGCCCTTGTGGCACCTGTGCTGGGTGCTTTGATTAGTTTGCTGCTTGTCCTGGTTCACATGGCTTTATTGTACACATTTGTGTTTGCGTTTTGAAGAGCAAAATGCAGGTGGACCAAGAGGAGCAGAAGGTCCAGGGCGACGGGCCGAAAGAGAATGCAGACAAGAAATCTGACACAGAGGACATGGAGGTGACTAAAAGCAATTTAAAACGCATTGCAGAGACTAAATGAACAGTGGCCATCTCCATTTACACCTGTCGCAGCTTTTTACAGAGATAATGGGAATAAATGGAAGGAACAGGATTGCTGCAAGATGCAAATCTAAAAAAAAAAAATGCTAAATTTAATGTCAAACTACCTTTAATGTGAATGGTAAAGTGGCATTACTCCAGTATTTAGGATAACACACTAACGCCCAATGTTTTGGGGCACTAATGGCAGTCACCAATTTTTCTCTATAATTGTCTGAATCGTAAATCGTGGAATTCAGATGTGATCACAATGCACCTGTGATTTATAGTAAATATCGTAGGTCACTACATCAGCTAAGCATGAGTGTGGCTTTACTAAGCAACAGACAGTGGAACGAAACCAAGCTGGCAACATTTGCTCATATAAGCAAGTCATAGTTCTAAGCCATTGAACGCCATGAATTCCTGATATTTTCCCATGTAGTTTGTTGATGGGAAGTGTGTATTACCTAAGCAACATAAAATAATCAATCATTATTCCATGAACAGAGCAATGATTTCACCATCATTCATTCAGAATTCAGCTTTAAACATGGCTCAGAGACTCATGTGTGTTTGTGACCTGTGCTGGCGCGTGTTAATGATGAGGAAGTGTCCGAATTCACTTGTTTTAGCGCAACATAGTAAATCAAGTAGTTTCTCCCCATGTTACGTATTACTTATACCGGAGCAGGGATCCATTTTGGTCACAGCCAGTGTTTTCAATCATAGGTTATACAGTTACAGTTTAATTAACGCAAGTATCTAAAAAGTGTTTACTTTTTTTTTTACATTTTATATCCAGTAGGTCAAGCTAAGGGCTTGTTTTCTATATGAGGTCTTATATAAGGTCTCAGTATTTCAAACTCAATATAATGCTTAAAATTCATAAAAATAAATAAATAAAAAAATCACAGTTGCTCTAGTTTTAAAAGTTAGGTTTGTGGTCTTGACCCAACTTTCAATGAGCCATTTCTGTTTGTCCCCAATATCACATTTGTGGTATGACCTTTTAAGCTTGAACTTGCACATCTGGCGTGAGCCATACAGTGTGACTTTTGTATAGTTCATGTTCGTGATATGAAATTCTTCCAGCAGTGACTAAATCGCAAATAATCTTGTTACTCAAGCCGGACACCCACTACTTGGATATAACTCTGGTCTATGTGGCCTTTTCCATGCGTTCTGTAGTTTAAACTAGTGTGTATTGTTCTACTACTGAAAACACTGTACGCTGGATGATTGAAATGATGTGAATCTTTTTCAGACTTCAGCTGAGGAGAACAAACAGGAGAAGAAGACTGACCAGCCTCCGCAAGCCAAGAAACCCAAAGTGAAGACCAAGACTGTGGACCTGCCCATAGAGAACAGCCTGCACTGGCAGCTTTCTAATGACATGCTCAATCTTTTTGTGGAGAATGAGGTAATGAAGCAGACATATTACACTGGCCACTAAGCATTGTGCCCCAAGACAAATACAGGCCTCGTTTTCCATCACAGCAAAACGGTCAATATGAGTTAGTGGAGCCAGCAGCATTAGTTTTAGTGGAACGTGTCCTGCATCACACAGCCTTATATTTTTCTGGTTTTAGTTTACCTAAAGCGGTCAACGTATGTCATTGACGGTCATCTACCCTCACACTTTCTAACCAGGTCTTAATTTTTCATAGCAGTGCTCTCATTTTATGGTTTAGAAAGTTTCGGTTTGGAATCTGTTGTTGGCCTCTGCCTTCTAATGTTGTTTTTCTTGTATTCTCAGGGGAAGATGATCATGCAGGACAAACTGGAGAAGGAGAGGAATGATGCCAAGAACGGTGTGGAAGAGTATGTGTACGAGATGAGGGATAAACTACATGGAGTGCTGGAGAAGTTTGTCAGTGAGGAGGTAAGTCCTTATGACCTTATCACTCTGTGATCTGGAGATTGGAATCTAGAAAACCGAGGTTCACGGTTGTGTTGCTCAGTCACAACAGGTAATCCTTCACTTTAAATCTATGTTCTATTTGCTCAGGACCGAGATACTTTCTCCCTAAAACTTGAGGACACAGAAAACTGGCTCTATGAGGAAGGAGAGGACCAACAGAAACAAGTGTACATTGATAAGTTGTCAGAGCTGAAGGTATGAATATGAATGTGTTCATTATGTTAATGCTGAGAACATTGTTTAGAAGCAGGAAAGAAACGAGTGAAAAATTGCCTCTGTTTGCAGAAACTGGGACAGCCCATTCAGGAAAGAGCAATGGAAGCTGAAGAGAGACCAAGAGCTTTTGAGGAGCTTGGAAAGCAGATCCAGCAGTATATGAAGATTATAG
Organism: Salminus brasiliensis; assembly: GCF_030463535.1. Taxonomy (NCBI): domain Eukaryota; kingdom Metazoa; phylum Chordata; class Actinopteri; order Characiformes; family Bryconidae; genus Salminus; species Salminus brasiliensis. The sequence goes on from NC_132895.1 coordinate 24,916,262, forward strand.
AGGCGTACAAGGCAAAGGTAAATATTTTCTGAAATTAAACACCTGCACGTTTTAGTCTTTTTAAATCGGACTCTGGTTAGTTTTTGCCTTTAGTGCAGTTTTTTTGGGTTGGTGTGAAAACGGTGAAAAGGTGGTTTCGGTTTGGTCCCACACGGAATCTGGAGCGGTTTGTTTTGTGGTGAGAATGTGATTCGACCAAAGTATTGAATGTACTTCGCTAGTTTAAGCTGTTGGGCTCAGTGGGCGCAGTTTAACTTGGTCTACTGTCCAGATAATTACTACAGCTATGAACACAGGTCTTGTCTGCCGTTGCTCCATGTTAAACTGCACAGAAATCTGCACTAGTCCGGAACACAGGACCTTCTTTCTGTATTTACTGTCTTAATAAGTGGAGAGAACATTCTCACATTGTGTTTTGTGATGCATTTTGATGAGCTTTAATTTTTCTGTGTGAAAACAAGCCAAATCAAGAGGAAAATGCTCCAAGTTAACAAACAACTTAACTGATTCAAACCAGAGCAAGCGAAAAAGGCACTAACAGAATGAAGTTTGGTTCATTTAAAAAGAACTATGTGAAAACACCTTAAGACATGAAGGCAGAACATTTTTACCAGTAATTTGTACTTTCATCCTTTTCAAAAAAAGGATGAGCTGTACGACCATTTGGACGAGTTGGAGGTCATGAAAGTGGAAAAGCAGGTAAACGACACAATGGACTGGATGAACAACAAAATGAACCAGCAGAGCAAACAAAGTCTTACTGTGGCACCTGTGGTCAGCTCTCATGAAATTCAAGCCAAAACAAAGGTAAGACTTGATTTATTTGGTTTATTTTATTGTTACTGTGAAATTACAGCTTACCTTTTTTTCTTAGACTATCTTAAGCTCTCAACACTTACCAACTGCGGGTTTTGTTGAGAAAGCAGTCAGTTCTGATTGATTGATTGAATTTGGGCATAGATCTTTCCTTAGTAGACATAGATATGTATATATATGTGTGTGTGTGTGTGTGTGTGTGTGTGTGTGTGTGTGTGTGTGTATGTATGTATATATATATATATATATATAATTTGTTAATTATCAAACAAAACTGAAATTTTTGGGATTCATTTAAATCATTTAGATCATTTAAATGTCCTCAAATATTGGGGGGGGGGGACCAGATGTTCAGATTTGTCCAATATTGCAGAAATAAAGGTCAAATTTCTCTGTAGTGCTGATCCAGATAGATGTAGTCCTAGTTTGTTAGAATCAGAATGCAATGACCCTAAACGTCTCTGGACTGGCATTCATATAATCATTGGTAGCCTGGTACATGGATAAATATCGGACATCAGTATCTGAATTTTCATACTGGTGTGTTTCTAATTCGTACGGTTAATTTACACAGCCGGTCTTCAAGTTTGTCTTTTATTTCAATGTCCTGTTCAGGAACTGTACTCCGCATGCAACCCCACCGTCTCCAAACCCAAGCCCAAAGTGGAACCACCCAAGGAAGAGAAGGCGACCGAACAGAACGGCCCTGTTAATGGACAGGAGGGCACAGAAGCCCAGCCCAATAGTCCCGCGAAGGACCAGCCTGCACCAGAGTCGAGCACAGAGTCCAAGCTGCCGGAAATGGACATTGACTGATTTTCTTGGTCAAGCCTCTGCTCCGTTCCCTACTTCGACCTCTTCTGAACCCGCCTCTCTCTCTCTCTCTCTCTCATGCCTCCAAAACAAGACTGAAATGAACTCAAGTTAGCATCTCAGCCTGATTGTTTTTGATGACACTGTCTGCCTACTCCTGCAAATACTCTTGAACTTGCCATGTATGGCATGTTTCTGCTTTTGTTTTTGATGTATAAAAGAAATTACACATGCACACATCCATCGAGCTGTCTCCTCCTCTGCGCAGTAAAGAGTTGAAGTGTTATAAGTGGAAGATGGGAACATGGTCTCTGTATGATTTCCGAAACATCCAGAGTTGTGGTTACCATTTATTGAGGGTAGAAACAGTCAGAAACTCTACGTATAAACTAATCCCCCCCACCCCTTTATTTTCCTGCTTCCCTATTAATTGAGGAATCTCTTGAACTTTAGGATGTGTTGCTTCTAGATTGGTGATTCTAGATTGTCACTTTGGGGTTGTTTTCAACCCACAAATTTAAAGCAAAGTTATGTTTGAAAGATCTGAAGTGGGGTAAAACGGTAGCTGACCAAGACTAATAGTAGCGGCAGCGGTATGTCCATGTATGTTGAAGTAGATTTACGTTACTGTTATGCAGTATTTCATTGTACAAGGCACATCGCTTTGTGCCCATGGCTCATGCATATGGTTGCTTTCTGGAATATTCCTGGAGTTTTTGTATTTCTACTTTGCTGCCGGTGGGAATGGTGGAGACCAACTTGGTGTTCTTTTCCACTCACCAAAAAAAAAAAAGAAAAAAGAATAAACCATTCATTTTGGTACACTGATATGAGAATTGTTTGAAATGCCCGCTAGTTTAAAAAAAAATTACTAGGATCCTGAGAGAGGTAACATAACTACTCTTTTTTTTTTGTTTTTTTTTTTTGTTTCTTTTTTCCCCCCAAAGCTTTTCCATAGGAAAAGCAAATCAGTTGTAAATAGTGGTTTGGTTTGCGGAATATTTATGCTTTACATTTTTTTTGCTGAGGTGAAATAAAAGATTCGGAAGGATTGCTAACCGATTTCTTCTGGGCAGCATTACTTATTTCCCCTGTCTGCTGAAACAGGATAGGAAAGATGTAGTGTATGAAGTAGTGAAGTTTATTAATAATAATAATAATAATAATAATAATAATAATAAAAACAATAATTAGCATAATAAAATAATACTACATAGCTTTCAAAGTGTTTTAATAGCCAAATACAACCCAAAAATTCTGTCTATTGATGCGTCCCACTTATCAGCTTAGCAATTTTCTATGTTTTCATGTGTTTTTAATGGTGGCATGTATTTAAGGTGAGATGTGTGCCATAGTAAATGCAACATTTTTAACATGAAACATAGGAAATGCTGGACACTGTATTCACTCTGGGAGACTGGTCCTATGCATCTGATTTCAGCTCTTCATCGGTAACTATGTAGGTGGGTGGTCATTTTTCAAATAAAACAAGCAGCATCATCTTTAACATGACGCTGGTACACATGCTTACATAAAACAAAGGTAAACCCACTTTCAGACGAAAAAAAAAAGAAAAGAAAGACTAGTGGCTTGCTCTACCCGTCTAAAGGGTTGTGGACACCTACCCTTTAAGACCAGGCGACCATTAGTGAGGTCAGGTTCTGATGATCGGATGATCAGTCCTGGTACACAAACGTCACTCATGAATTAGAAGTGAAACACAATGGGCTTTTTCTGAGGCTGTAAGTACAGAAACTGTAAGAATGACACTGAATAAGGTTGTTTGATACCAGATCTTTTGGAGTGGACTCATTCTGATTCCATAGCATGAAAGTGGAGCTGATGCCACACAATTTTCTTGAAAAGACACCAGAGTCAGTTGCTGTGTGAAATGTCACTCATGCGCCATGTTTGGAGTACTGTTGCAGTGAAAGCAGTATTGTTGTCATATTTGGGAGTTTAAAGCAATAAAACATGAGAAGCACCATACCATATCAGGACGATCTCATCAAGGATGGCACATGGACTCTAATTTGGATAAACTGTGATCGTCTAACCATGGATCCAAATGACCTGACGGCTAAAAGTGGGAATGCTATCATTGCTGGCTTCCACCTCGAACTTGGACATTATCAACTATCTTGTTTCCAGCAAAACTGTGTTTACCTACGAACAATTCGGAGACTATAGATTAGGACTGAGCATGCAAAGTGTGCATGCGCAGGATGTGCAACTTCACATAAGGCAGATGAAACCAAGACTTCCTAAACCTGCCCATTGTAATTGATTTTACTCCAGTCCTGGATGCATAGAAGACATTACTAATATAAAGTGTTGGATCTGGAGAACTCTGGTACCAATTTTGGTGCTACATTGAATATTACGATATAAATCACAAAACAAAATATTGCAATATCTGCACCCCCCCACACAATATCATGCAGCCCTACGATATATCCCTGAAGCCCAATGACTGCGGCAACACAATCCTTGTGCTTAAATCTTTTACAGATATTACAACTATACTACTAATGTGATCATCACGAAAATACATAGTCCTAAAGTAAAGCAGAACAGGGACTGCAGGGTTAGCTGGCGCTACTTTAGAAGATGGAAAACCAGCACACAGACAGTACAGTACAGACAGTCCTACAGCTTCACCTATGAAAGGAAGCTAAATTAAAAGTAGCTTAAATATCCAAACTGACTACAGATCACCCCCCTCCAAAATAATGGTGCTTCACTGACCCCCCGGTATTTCTCGATATTATGATCGATATATCGACCCTTCAGTATCGTTCCGCCCACTCTTACGTCACGCGTGACCGCGCAGGAGGGACAGCGCGCTCCGAGCCTCTCCTCCTCCTCCGTCTCCGTCTGTCCGGCCGGCCGACTGGGCTCATGTCTTCGGCTGCTGCCTGTCCTCTTGCTTTAGTGAGCGACAGTGTAGGTAAGTGCCTCGACAGCGGATTAACGCCAGCTCGGAGTCTCCGCGGCGTTCAGAGCTGACAGTGCGGTTCAGGGATTCGGCCGTCAGCTCGTTCAACCTCTGAGCTGAAGTTTAGTTAGCTAGCTATAGCTAGCTTAGTTAGCCAGCTGGCTAATCCATAGCTATCCGTGTTCCTGGAAAGTCAGGTCAGGTGGCTAGCTAGCTAGCTAGTGTGCTCTACAGTAGTCTAACCTCACTCTCAGACACCATTTGGATCTTCTGAGAGCTTTGTCTTTAAGCTCGGCTCATTATTTGGCGTTTGTAGGTAACTTTGGACCAGTAAACTAGCAGATGAAGCTAAACCGACGTTACCGCTGTTGTTTACAGCAATGTTAGCTAGTGAACCTAACCATAGTTAGCTACCTGCTACCTAGCTAGCTAGCTAAAGCTCTGGATAAAGCTCATCTCCTTTACAGCACGTTGTGCTCGGTGTCTAGCCCTTTACTACTGGCATTACTCCAGGGCTTCGTGTGAAACTTATGGTAAACGACAGTCTCTCTCTCTTTGCTACTGTTAGCTAATGTTAATGGAAATGGCAGAAGACAGTGTGATTCAGAGATCTGGAGGCTTTCCAACTTTCAGATCCAGAGTCCGTCTATAGTAGATGAAACAGCAGTGTTTATATAGTCTCAGCTTTAAGAGGTTCAAACCTGAGGCAATAGTTTGCAACATGAAGAAGCCTTAGTGTATGTTGAGATGGTGCTGGGGGGTATATTCAATATATAGTTCAATATATTCATATTGCCCAAAATCATAAGGACTGTGTTGACTGGACTGTTTACACAGGGGAGATTTCTGGAAACCCGATGACCAGCCAGAACCATCATTTTCAAAATTGGTTGATTTTTAATTTCTGATTTTTTTCCCCCACATTACAAACATTGTAGTTAATTGGCACGTCTTGAGTTATATATAAATATAATTCTCATCATCCATTAAATATATGGAGAAAAATATGGCTAACTTGCTAAGCAGTATCACAGTACTAGTACAGGCCAGTTCTGCGCTCGGCCATGGATGGCTGGGGCGTCCTGAAGAAAACTAAAGGCTGGCTGCTATTTTCACCAACCAACCGTGTGGCCCCTATTAACTTGCTTAGCAATATCAAAAGTCTACTGGTACAGCCAATATGCAAAAGTTTGTAGGACTCATAAATACATGTGATGCTCTTTAAGAAAGTCTTATGTGAACTATATGTCTGTTTAACTTTGACAAGAAGAATGTCTTGTATATGTTCAGACTTTCAGAGCAGCAGAAAATGGCAACACAACCAGCTGTGTGTAACTTTAAAAGCAACCTCCTTAACTGTGAATGGAAGTCAGTGTAAACAGATTTTGTTCCAAGTCAATTTGGAGCGTTTCTATTGGTCCATTCATTCAGAATTATTTACACGGGGTTCAGGGTGCAGGCTTGCAGGGTTCAAAGGATGGAGAAAACTAAAAATGGACAAAAATGGAGATTCATGTTTTTCGTTGGACAGCAGCGATATATTTAAAGCCTTTTGATCATCATCCTTGGACAACTCGATGTGCTACATCTGCCAGTTCTGTTATAATGGCTAACAGACACCCAGAGAGTGAATCCAGTTTTACACTTCTGGCCATTGCTGGCTGTGGCATTACTGATGATGGGGCCATAATTCTTAATCTGTTAGTAGTATTTTCAACTTTGAGGAAAACTGAAGGCTCGCTCTGGTACTTTCTAGTACTTTTACAAACTACAGAGGTTGTATGGCCTTTATTACTCTCCCTGAGTTCAACACTTAAGGTATTATTTAATACTCTCTTGAGATGCAGCTCTTAACTTCTGGAGAAATCTGGAGTGCATTTGTGCAAAGTGTATTTTCTTGGTATCATTTCTTAAAGGAGTAGTTTGGTTTAAAATCAAATGAACATCATGTATCACTGACCCCAGATCAGTCCACCAAGAACGTCATTAGAACGGGAGTTGATAGGTTAACATTGTAAACTAAAATTGCACTTAGGCCGTTACCAATCTCATCTCGAGTAGTTCTGGTGTTGGGTAAAATCAGGTGAAATCTTTTGTTCCATCAGGAATGTTCAAATGTCAGGGGATCAGGAAGCACAAGAAGACGAACTGCTGGCCCTAGCGAGTATTTATGATGAAGAAGAGTTTCGGCGAGCTGAGTCAGGACGGGAAGGCGAGATTCACCTGTGCCTTGAACTTCCTGCTAACTTCAAGCTGCTGGTCAATGGTGATGTATCCTTCTGTTCCCTCCAGTGTCTTAACATGTCTGCCATGTCTCCTTCTCCTTTAACCAAGCTTGTGTTGATTTGCATGGGCAGGGGAGAGAAGTGTGGAGTATGACGTGTCCTTTCTGCCTCCATTGGTGCTGAGTTTCGAGCTCCCTGTGGATTATCCTTCCTCTTCAGAGCCTGTTTTTACCCTGAGCTCCAAATGGCTTTCAAGGCTCCAGGTTAGGACAGAAAAACTGTACAGTTTCATCAGTCAGGTCATTTCTTGAGTACCACTGTGTTTGTGATGGGGCTGCATCATTTACCATTGGGGCTTACTGGTAATTATTATTTTGTTTTAATGTTTTTATTCACCCCAGTTTTGTAATTTCCAATCCTCACCCACTTGTCAGGACTCCCCCCATCACACAACAATGCCAGTGATGGGAGGGTAAAGGCTAGCTTCTGCTTCGTCACATAAGCACCACTGCCCTCTTTTCAAACTGCTGCCAACACATCTCTCAACTCTGTGTGCTTGAAGGAGAACACTAACAATACCTGCCAGTTCTGTTATGTCGGCTAACAGACACTCTGAAAATCATTGGTGATGGATGGCTGTGGCATTATTGATGATAGGGCCATAATTTTATTTTTTTTTATTCTGAAGAAAACTTTAGGCTCGCTCTGGTACTTTTACAAAGTACAGAGGTTGTATGGCCTTTATTACACTCCATGATTTCAACACTTATTTTATTTGAATAATTATTTTAATATTACTATTAAGGTGTTATTTAAGTTTATCTCTTTAGATGCAGCTCATTTAACTGTTCAGAATAAATTTGGTGAAATTGTGCAGGCTTTGCTGCTAGTACTGGATGGAAGAGCACCAAAACATTGTTAACTTTGGCAGTTTTCATTTTACTGCTTTGTGGTAGCATTACTGAAATAGCACCTGTTTACCTTTTCATAACTGAAATTAAACTGGCAGGCCAGGTGTATAGTATGTATAGTACATGTGCTGCACAGCCTAGTCCTCCCAATCTTTCACCACTGATCATAGAACCTTTCTTTTTCTTCCATCTCTGCCGTTTCCCCGTTCATCAGCTGACGACTCTATGCAAGCGGCTGGACGAACTGTGGGAGGAGAACCAGGGCTGCGTGGTGCTCTTCACCTGGATCCAATTCCTCAAGGAAGAGGCACTGGACTTCCTGGGCCTTCAGTCTCCTCTGGAGATCCCAAGTCGCAGCAGCCAGCCTCAGCCTGACCGCTGTAAGAACGAGGCCGCCGCAAAGCCAGCGGAAGGCGCGGAGAAGAGGAAGCAGCTAGAGCTGGACCCGCGAGCTGTCCTGGAAGCCGACCCTCGAGCTGATGTTCTACCTCAGCTGCTGGACTTTGACGAAGCGCAGCGGCAGAAGGTTTTCGACGGCAAGCCGTTCTGCTGTGGCATCTGTTTCTCGGAGAAGCTGGGCTCTGGCTGCACGCTCTTCAAGGAGTGCCAGCACGTCTACTGCAAGGCCTGCATGAAGGAGTACTTTGAGATCCAGATCCGAGATGGGAAAGTTCAGTGCCTTAACTGCCCTGAACCGGAGTGCACCTCTGTGGCCACACCTTCACAGGTATTCTTTATTCTTCAATAGCTGAGAGTGAGTGTGTCAAGTAGAACGCCATTTTAAACGAATTGGACGGTGGGTTCAATCAGTCAAATATTAATGTCAAAGCTTAAAGACCATAAAAGATGATCTGTTCCTTTGATTTAAGGTTAGTGACTTTGTGTTTTATGAATATGCATATTTAGCATACTACTATTAAAATACAGGGTCCAGCAAAGCATTTTAGAGTCCCCGCGCACACAGTGTAAAATATAAAAATGGCTTGCATGATATTAATTGAGAGTTTACCATCAACATCCAGAAAAAGAAGAAAAAAAAAAAAATAGGTCATATGATGAAACCCCGCTTAAAACCACTAATCAGACCTGTCTGATCACTATGTGCTCACTACATCCTATTTACATGAATATCCAATATCTGTGTAGAACAGATCTGTAACGGTAAATGGCCTGATACAAGCATTTCTCAATAACAGGTGAAACTACTGGTGGGCGAGGATGATTTTGCCCGCTATGACCGTCTTCTTCTGCAGTCCACCCTGGACCGTATGGCTGACGTGGTGTACTGCCCTCGCAAAACGTGCTGCATGGCTGTGATGTTGGAGCCAGAAACCACCATGGGCCTCTGTCCTTCCTGCCGCTACGCCTTTTGCACCCTGTGCAAGCGTGCCTACCATGGCCTGTCTCACTGCTTGCCCACAGTCGGTAAGTTAATTGTTATCTCCTCGTCGTCATATACAGACCTATACTATCATTTCAAACTTCAGTTTTCAGTTCAGTGTGGATTCCAGCAAATGCTTGGAACAGTTTTACCTCAGATACCAGCTATCGAGTGCAATTTTCATGTACCCCAACATGGCTCAAAGAAAATCAGCAGCTGCACACAGTGTGTTAATAGCCTACTGACACTGTGGCATTTGGCTGTGTCCCTTATCATCCATCTAAAACGCAACATATCTCCATACACAAATTCTGTGTGATGATTTAAGCATTCTAATTGGCCAGACATAAACTTCCATTAGCCTCGCAGCTCGAGTGCAAAACTAATCAAGCAAACTTCGGATGCTGAATTTGTTTTGGCTGATCAGCTACTACATGCGGTGTAATGGGGAAATTTGTGTAAATGCTCAACTACTGCTCTATGCAGTTTGTGATGACCAAGGAATGCCATTAAATACTCATTTGTGGTGACAGTCTAAAAACGAACATGTGCGACTACTCAGGAGGAGAACATTCACTGCACTGTGGGCTGCTGCATGGTTCTGATGGTATACAGTTTGATTGATTATAGACTTTAAGTAAACAAGCCTTGTCCTCTGTCTTTACTAGATGAACTCCGCAACTTACAAGAGGACTACCTGTCTGCCAGCAAGGAGGAACAGCGGTTTATGGAGCAGCGCTATGGGAAGCACGTCATCCAGCGTGCTGTGGAGGAGTCCTTCAGCAGGAAGTGGCTGGAAGAGAACTCGAAAAATTGCCCTTCGTGTGGCACTCACATCCAGGTCAGTTCCAACCCTGTAGTGCACAGCAGATCTAATACACGGTGGCATGCAAATGTTTGGACACCCTAGGTCAAAATTTCAGTTCCTGTAAATAGGCAAGTGAGTACATAGAAGGCACACCATGCAAAGGTTTGGGTACACCAAGAGATTTGAGCTCTCAGATAAATAATTAGTTTGTTAGGGCTATGGCAGTTTAAGGAAATGTCAGGCGATGCAAATTTCAAAGCCTTGTTATACACAACAGCCGATGGCTGCCGATTATTGGAAGAAGGTTTGAGGAGTCAATTTCATTACACCCTGGCTACTATTACAATGTTAGAATTTGAGCTTTAACAGAATTTAAAAGTTATGGGTTATGAGTGTAGCATAGAAAGTAACACCACCATCTTTCCTGAGGTAGACTAGAGTTTGATTTCATTGGCCAGCCAAGCGCACCAAACCACACTACACCAATAAGAGTCCTTGGGCTAAACTCTGACATGTGTGACATGATTTAAATGTAAGTCAGAAAGCTGTCATGAATGCTTTCGGCATAACTCACTGGTGACTGTGGCCCATATTTAGAAATTGTTTAATGTAGAATGGCTAATAATTTGTGATCACATTTCCTTTTCTTTAGTAATAAAATCATTTTTAAATGGGCTGTTGAGTAACTCATCTTAATTTTTTGGGCTTATTCTGAGAGATGTGATGAACATGGCCCTGCATGTTGCTAAACACCAGCCCTGCTGTATCTCTCTGTTCTCCTGACCCTGCAGAAGACACAGGGCTGCAACAAGATGACCTGCTCCTCCTGCCATCAGTATTTCTGTTGGATCTGCTTGGCGCCCCTCTCCAAAGTCAACCCTTACAGCCACTTCAACAACCCCAACATGGCCTGCTTCAATCAGTATGTAACTCTGTGCTTTCTTACCACTGTTTGGACACTGTATTGTACAGTAGTGTTAAAAATTATCTGTAAAAAAAAAAAAAAGGGTAATATTTAAAACATCTAGCAAAAATGTGTATAGTAAATAGTAGTCATTGTTGATCTGGGTGCATACACATGTATTTGGGACAAGTGTGAAAATGCCCTGAGAGAGCACTGAATAAATGTTCTTTGTTCAGACAATTATTAATTATGCAAGTGATGAGGGACTTTGAACTCTTGTTGAACTTGTTTCATATCCTATGCCAGCAGTTGTACATCATGTGCTTTCTTATAAATCTGAAATGAGTTTTCATTTTCAGTTCCTAGTTAGAGAAGGAAAATTCCTAGACATAGCTTAGACACAGGACCGGATTCCCAGACCCAGATTGAGCCCAAGTCTAGATGAAGTGGAATTTTTTTTAATGGTGAAACACTGTTGACATTGGTTAATCCATGTCCACAAAGCTGGCTCATGGCATCATTTTCTATGATTTAAAATTACACAAGCCAGCATTAAAAGTATTGTATCCATAATTGAATCTGTTTTCATATGGAGAAATTAAGTTGAATCAAGTAAACCAGACCTTTGATTTTGGTAAATAACTGTTTGTGTGTTTCCACAGTTGGGTAAAACATGTGCATCAGTGGCACTGTCATCATAAATATAAGACCCATGTCTTCAGTTCAGGACAAACATGTCAAAACTAATACTAACTAATGCAAAACTAAAAAACGATATATAAATAAAAACAGTATGTATACACATACACACTCTTTTTGTTGAATTATTTAGATATAATATAAAATAATAATAATAATAAAAGGGGTTAAGGCCATAAGGGGATCCACACTTTTATGGTCTCATGGTTAATTATTTTTAAAGGGTGCATTAGAGAAAGGTGTTTTCCCCCGTGTTTCTGATACATTTTTGTTTGCCTTCTAGATTGTTCCAGGGTGTTGAGGAAGATGATGATGAATTTTTCAGTGATGAAGATTAGTGAAAGGAGGAAGACAATTGCTTGTGGCCCACCATTTTGAATGCACCTCACCCAGAGCACTTTCTCTCTTTATCTACCTGCTGTGTAGCTTATGGTGTCCAAAGGAAATTATGCCTTCGCTATTTATTTTTATATTGTCACTAAAACACGTCTTTCAATGCGCTCAGAATGGAACTTCGGTAATCAAATATTAATGCTAACAAGCACAGTATTGCTTGTTTTCTGCGTTTGAAATGAATCATTCAGCTACTCGAAGACCTGCCAGTATGCACGTCTTTAGAAAGGACTGACGAATTTTAGAACATTTAAGATCCCCAAAAATCAGCACTGTACTGCTGTTAATGCCGTTGCTCTCTTGTATCACTAAAGCACGTAACATCAAAGGGAGCCCGGTGGATTTGCTTATGTTCTGTTTACAAGATGAAGACTTGTATAGGGGTTTGTTGGGTCGGATTCTGAAGTTCATCGCATTGCCATGTGGATGCTATCATGAATGGAAAATAATGGAATGAGTCCCCCTTGATTATTTTCCTTTTGAGGTGAATTTTCATAAAGCTTTGTTAAATAGCTTTATGTTTCACCATACATTTGTTATCGACCTGCATAGAACTGTTAACTCATACACAATCAACCTCAAACCACTCTCTGTTCAGACATGTTCTCTAAAGGTCACAGTAAACGTACATGTCTACAGCAGAGTGTCCTGGCTTATTTTTCTAATGTATTTTGTATGTTTGTGAGTGTATACATACTGTATATTGCCCTATACAGATCAGCCATGACAATAAAACCACTGAAATGAAGCAAATAATTAATTAATTATCTTGTTATAATGGCAACAATGTTCTGGGATATGGGATATGTTAGACAGCAAGTGAACAGTCAGAAGCTGATGTGCTGGAAGCAGGACAAATGGACAAGCATAAGGATATAAGCCTCTATAAGACCTCAACAAGGGCCTAATGGTGATGGCTAGACGACTGGATCTGAGCGGGATGTTCCCGGTATGCAGTGGTCAGTTCCTACCACTGAAAAGTGATCCAATGATTGACAGTTGGTGAACCGATGGGCACCCAAGGCTTACTGATGCAATCCATGGAGAACCTTCACAACTTGCAGGACTTTAAGAATCTTCTGTTCATGTCTTGGTGCCAGATACCACAGGACACCTTCAGAGGTCTTATGGAGTCCATGCCTCAATGAGTCTGAGCTGTTTGTGGCACACATTAAGTAGTTAAGTGTTATGGCTGATCAGTATATCAACCTTTTAAGTTAGTCGTTAATGTTGTAATCTGGACATCTTAGGAGCCTGCTTAATTCTTTGGGGGAAATGTTGGAGATGGTCAAATAAATATGAATTGTGACTCTTCCATGCAAATGTTTTAGGTGGAACATATGAGTCGAAAATAATATGGAAGACTGGGCTTGGCCAGCCACTTGAGGCTCTAAGAGTGGAGGGTATGACAAAAATAACTTTTGGGCATTTTCACAATACATTAAATGTAAAACAGTATTTTTGTGAAGTTCATAAAATAATTAGTAAAAATAAACGTGTTAATCCATGTAATTATGTAGTTGCCGTACACTGGATGTTTATCATCAGGCTCTGTTTAAGATAAATGCAGGTGTTAAAAGTTCTAATCCTTATCACAATAATTTCATATTGGGGTTTTGGGGGAGAAGATAACAGTCCCACAGCCACAACTGCACACGGGAGGCGAAAAATAGGTACAAAGACCCTCCCTCATGTGCCACTCCTCATTGTAGTGGCACATTCAAAAACACCACGACCTGCTTTTAATCCCTTTGGCTAGAGTTGCTGACACGGGCTAACCCTTTCGAATGGGTCCTCTGGGTGCTGCGGCCTCGTGCCGTCGCAGGGTGTAGCCTCGTCTTTGCCACTCAGCCTACATGCCCAGAGCGCCTGCCAGAGCACCCTTCCGTCATCATCCACCTGCCCCAGCTTGAAGCGTCCGCCTCCGCCACAGTCACAGTGGATCAAGGTGGGTGCATTAGGAGCAGAGGAGTGGCTCATGTAGCAGTGGCTCAGTCAGGACTACATAGTGACGGGTTTTGACTTGTCATGGGATACAATTTTCTATTTTTTGAGAGCTGAACTGAGAAATGTTCACATTAACGATGGCTAGGGGCACACTAGCTCAGGATAATGTTTTTTGTCAACAGGTTCTCATGTTTCTGTAGAATAGCCATCTGTAAATTTGCCAATTGGACTGTTACTTCTCAAGATTTGACCTGAAGACTACAGGCCTATTATTGCTACACGTTGTTCATACTACAAAACTGGTATGCAAGATATGCAGTTATAAGTGAGGAACTGAAGAGCCACCCTTCTAGTTTAAGAGGTTTAATAAAGAGGACCAAGTGGGACAGAAATTCTTCACACACACCATACCACACTTTTCTGTATTTTAGCAAGGATATTTCATATTTAAGCCAAGTAACCTTAAAATCTCTGCTACAAATACAAATGTTAACTTCATTTCTAGCTCCTACTACAATGCACCGCTGGCGACATCCCACATAAATAAAATTAAGTCGTGGCCACAACTTAGTAAGGCATGGGAATGAGATCCTACATTGGGGTAATGATTAAGTATGAACAAGATCTTGTCTTGCTAAGTCGTGGCCATGACTTAACTGTACTTATGTGTGATCTCACCACCAGTAGGGCTATACATCCTACTGTTTATGAACAGGTCAGCTGAAAATCAAGCCCGTAACGCATGTGGACCTCACTGTCGACCTCATAGTACTTGTGACAGACTGAGGGGCTAAATCTAACAGTTCCTCTAAAGTAAACTGATGTCAAACCCAATTAGCTCTCCACATTTCAGTATAGCCAGACGAGTCTGCACTACAGCTAACATTGTGTGGAGGCTATGTACTTTTGCCTCTCAATGTGAATTATTTACATGGTTCTATATTACCAGACATTTTAAATAATAGGTACGATTTTACCTAAGGGCAGCATTTCTAAAGCTACATAAGCCTTTCATAACAGTAGACATTACCACACAGAGATGGCACCTGGCCTCATCAAATGTCTTTATAAATGTCTATATGGGTTTGTGTAAGTTGTCAGAAGAGACTGACTGAATGCTGCCCTTCAGTAGTGCAACCAAATAAATGTGGATGCTGTGAGAAAACAAGCACTGAAATTGTGTTATTTCTTGACTTCACAGATTGTTCCTGAATTTTGAGCATCTGTAGAGACACACCATGATTGAAAGTGACCGAGAACTCTCAGCTATGGTGCAGGAGCTTTGGGATAACGATGTCAATCGACTGAAGCCTGGGACAGACTATCGCATATCTCTGCAAGTAATAATCTCCCAAACGTGTCATTTTACTATCACCGATTAAATGCGATTTAATGATCACATTTACGTGTTCTTGTGGGAACGTATTTGTATTGTCCGTCTGTGCCACTTGTTTAGGCTGCTGCTGTGCATGCAAAACAACATGGCAGCCTATTTGTAGCAAGTCCATTGACGTGGAGTTCATTGGGTCAGGGAGACCGACCTATTGTGCCTGTTGACCATGCAAGCAGACCATACATGTCTTTACCAGAGAAAAGACAATAACAAAAGCTCTTGTTGACACTGGCTGGCCTGACACTACCGACCTATACCTATACCTATACCTATCACCAGGACTGACTGAAGAGATGAGAGGTTTTATTAAATATTGTGGTAAACTCCTGCATTTCCCCTTTGTTCCTCACAGGGAAAGGCAGGTGACGTGTCACTCCTGAATGATGATAATGACGCTGCTGGCTTCCCTTTGTTCACATATGTCGACGAAACAATTTTCAAAAAAGAGACGTTCTTGGGTAAGGCATACAAACAATGTCTGACCTGATCGGCTTTCTGTGTGTAATCCTGTATTTCCAGTCTGAAAAAAACTTTAAAATGTGGTTAAGAATACACTTTAGCAAACAGCTCACTAGCAGAACTCAAAGCCTGGATGATGTGTCTTGAATACTGATGAAACAGTAAGAAAAACAACTTTGCATGACGCTATTATGGGTTTTCAGCCTTCATTTCACTTTTGGACAATTATGAGAGTGATGCTGGTGAGCCAGAGGTCGTGACCCCAGAGGAGGAAGCAGAGAATCATAAGTTTCTGGACTCCATTGTAAATACGTCTGCAATGAAGGTAATACAATTCAATCCCTAAATATTTGGAAAGTTACAGAATGTTTGTAATTCGACGTCTAAACAACACTACAGTGAAGGGAGGGTAAATTTCAATGAACCATTTCATGTCAAATCATTCTGATTAACTTCACTTCTCTTAACCACTGAATTAAACAAACTTTTACCACTTCTCTTAACCACTGATTATACAAACCCGATGTATTATTAATACTCTGCTGTGGCCACCAAAACCAGTCATTACAGTACAGTCAGGTGGTCCTGAGATATTGTGATGGACAGTGACCATCTTTGTAATTTTGTCTCTGCACATCAACCACACTGGATCTGAAATGAACCAAGATCTAGATGTAACTAAAGTAGACATTTAGCAAGTTTAATTTAAGGGGTTTAACATAAATTCTACATTATTCTTTTAAAAGTTACAGCCATTTTTTCAGGACCAAAAATTTTTGGACAATTGACTGAAGTTTCATAGCCAAGCGTGGCCTGTTCCCTTATTATTTCATGAGAAATTAAAAAGATAAAAGGCATTTGGTAGCTGTTCATGAAAATGGTCGTGGATGCCAGGATTAGGCTGCGAGAAAAAAAAAACTAAAAAAACAAAAAACACAAAACAAAACTATCAAGAGAACTAGCAGAAACTTGTAGCTAATTTGGTACAATTATAAAAAGAAGCTAGGCAACACTAAAAGGCCTGGAAGACCACAGATGACAATGAAAGTAGATGATCTCAGAATTTATTCCCAGAATTAAGTCAAGAACACTCTTGAGGAGAGCCATATCATTGTTTAAAGTTTACAATCATGCCTTCATGAGTTTTAAGTAGGGATGAACCGATCCGACTTTTCCTGTTCCGATACCAATACATAAACTTTGCGTATCAGTTGATACCCAACACCACTGTTGAATAAACCATTAAATTCACCATGAGGGACAGACTTAAGGCATCAAGATTGACTGAAATTGTAGGTCTGAGGAAAAAAAAAAAAAAAAAAAAAAAAAAAAAGCTAGCAGATCCTCCCTTCTCCTAATACGATAGACTCGTATCTGTCCTCCATTACAGGTGAAAGTCTTCAACTGAAAAGTTCAGCACTAGTCTCTCTCTATCGCAGAAAACAGCAAAAGGCTGTGGCTTTTAAAATGGTGTCGGGACATTTAAATCCGCAATATTCTGATATTTAGTGACAAAAACATGTAATCTGTTGTTTTTGAACACTTTTGTTCGGCCAGGTCTGCCTGCCTGCAGGTGTGCCTGTGTGTGCGAGAGCTCCCCTGCTCGCTGCTCCTTCCTGCTCTGCTCGAGTAAACAGAGCAGGCAGCTGAAGGCCACGTGTGTGGATTTAGCTGGTTTTCGGAGCTGGATATCACCTTTGTAGGTTACTTTGATCTGGAATTATGAATCCTAGAATAGCGGCTGTGCGGGAATCGGGTTCAGTGAATGGACTGCACCCATGGATCAGCCTAATGAGCAGATACTCAATCCAGCTAATTTTGTTAGTATCGGGACCGATATCCAATCCTAGTATCGGATCAATGCATCTGTTGTTTAAATACAGTGTGTTTAGGTTTAGTATCATTATCCTGTTGTGGAAGCCATATCCATATTTTTTTAATCGTCAGGTTTTTACAGGTGGTGGGATGTTTTTCAAACCATAGCCAGGACCAGCTGATTAGGGTCTGAGACTTTTGGATGGCTCTTCTTTTACTCTTAAATTGTACAAAACAAAAATAGTACAATTTCCTTAAGAGGTCAAAGACAATGTTTCATCTTTAACCAAGCTTTTTGGAGATCTACTCACTTAACTATTACCAGAAATTCTGTCTGGGGTGACAGACACATGCCACTGTACAGGGCTAGGCCCAGCTAACAAGTAATAGAAGTTGTACCGTAATAGTTACCAATGTGCCATGTCCACAATCCCAAGCAGACCTGCTTAAAGTAGATCCTGACACACTGTAATCTATAGAACAAACAAACGTGTGGACAAAACAATGGCTGCTACTCTTGGTTTTAGGTATTCTACATACAGTAAACTTTAGACAGAGCATGCAAGATCCATCACCAAGACCTGAGAATCAACTCTAAAGCCAGCAGCACATTGTTGTATTGAAGATTGCTCATATACTGTATTGGCTAACTTAAGGTTATAGGCTATTGGTTAACTTGCTGTTTGTTTATTTAATAAAACTGACACTGATGTTGATGCTTTACTCTGATGTCCAGCTGACTTATTATTTACCCCTTAAACAGCACATGGCCTGCTTGTGGGCTGAAAGTGCCATTACAAACTTCTATTACCAAAGAATAGCCCCACCAGTTTATACAGAAGTCTCTGTAGTACTGAATAATACATCTTAGTGTGTTATAAGCCTTTTTGCATTAAGGGGTTAAACAATATTACCGAAACATGGCACACCGTCTCATTGTCAGGAGTGCCACACACTGGCCGATATGCCCTGGCTGGTCAAATACGTTTAAAGCAAGCATGAAAGTGATAAGCGATTTTTCACCAGACAGTTCCTTGTCAATGATTCCACCTGTAACATTAATTAGGCAGTAACCCTGTCTGTTTGTCAGCGCTAATATATTATATGGCTCTGTAATTTAGCAACTTTTATTACAAATGTAAGAAACATTAATATTCTGACTACACCAGTCATGTACAGTAACCTTCATTAGACAAACAGCCTTGCTCATATCTACACTACAGACAGAAAAACAGTAGCATGTTTTAATCACTTTGAATTCAGCTATACATATCTAGCACAGACTTGTCCTTTTCATATGTTTATTTATTCCATTTCCCTCAGATTGTCCACAAATATCTAGTGGAGAAGAACCTTTCCCCAGAGGACACAACACAGTTCAAAAAGCAGCTGTACCGCATCTGGTTTGAGCTGTATGCCAGGAGAGGATCCAGCAGGTACAAAAAAAAAAAAAAAAAAAAAAGCAGGGCCATCGTCAACTCTACATGAAAAAGCATGCTGACCGCTAAGAGTGGAGTCTGATCTGCCAATTGAAGCTATATACAAATTTCCAAAACCAGTAGGCCTATACTAGATATATCTATAAAAGAAAATTGACACCTTTAAATGAAATCTGACCCAAAATCATGTTCTGCAATCCATTTCAGTTTTACCTGATAATAATGAGGGGGAACACATGCTGCTACATGATTTCCTTGTTCCTTGGCTTTAAAATGAAATAGAAGACCATCTCAGAACTAGTGTGTAATCATTCACAGTTTGGAAAGCAAGTGAAACCACATAAGGCGAAATCTCTCATTTGAATAGGATTCACAATTTTGTGCCCTGTGACATTTCAAATTTGCTTATTTTGGTAGGGACTGAGCAAACACAGAGGTCATTGGTAGATAGTTATTTACACAGTATATGAAAAGGTGTTTGTCTTCTTTTACATTTGAAAATAACCTGAATTCTTCTTTTGCAATTACAATAAAAGTCTGAATATCAGTGTAGTTGAATTGTGTGCCTTGAGATTAACGTATCAAGGTCAATTATAAAAATCAATACTCTGTATTTGAGTGAAATTTTAGATAATTATTTTACAGTTGGTAATTAGGTTTAGAGCTCTGCCTACTTTGATGCGCTTAAATCTGCATGAGAAGTCATACAAGAACAGGCTCTTTAGTTCTGTTGACCTCTCTCTTTCTCGCTCTCTCTCTCCTCAAGACCAGACTCTTCAGGGTTTGAGCACGTCTTCGTGGGAGAAACTAGAGGCGGACGTACAGTAATTGGTTTTCACAACTGGATTCAGTTGTACTTGCAAGAGAAGCTTGGGCATATTGACTATAAAGGCTACAGCGTGAATACAAACTCCCCCCAGGTAGGTTCCAGATACTACAGCAAAAACTATTTTCCTGAAAAACTCAAAGTAAAAAGAGAACTGGTTAGAATTTACCTTTGTTAATAGAACTTTGATGAAAAGAAAAAAACAAAAACAACCCAGACAGCTGAAACTGATTAAGCTGGTTGACCAGAGTTTGATAGTTTAGCTGGTCTTCAATCTTCCAGCACGGCAAAACTGACCAAGCAATCCACCAGCTAGTAGAGCTGGGCCATATGACGATATTTTATCACATCTTAATACATTTTGTTATCGTGATAATATACTTTTGTAAATAGTAGAGGATACTGTTAATGCTTAATACACACTGATCAGCTGCAGGTTTTATTACTTACAGACTGGTTTAATTAGATAAAGTTCAGCAGATGTTAAATAAAATTCACTGTATTTAGTACAGAATCTGCCGCTACTGATATATTTAGTATGTGATTACATGTTTTGTGATAAATATTGTGCAAAAAAGTTTTTAAATATCATGATATAGATTTTTACTATATTGCCCAGCCCTACCAGCTAGTCCACGTTTTTTAACCAGAATGACCAAGCTAATCGACCAGCATGTGATCATGCTAATAAACCAGCCACTAAAACATCAAACACAAATGAAAACATACACTATGCTGGTCAAGAGATGGTCAGCTTGACCAGCTAGCTATCCAGTATAGGGAGTTTCAACTGCATGACCAGCTTTTCAACCAACTTGACCATCAAGCAACAGGAGCCAAGCAACTTGAGAACAACAGAAGCCACAGTGATGATTGCTAATGCTAATAACTTGTACTTGTAGTGAAAAAGAACAGATTAAGGCTGTCATTTAAAAAGCAAAGAGCCCAGACAGACAGTTAAAAGATTGAAGCAAGATTGATTTTTGATACTCTGCACTGCCAAAAAACACATGAAATCTGAATTTTGCTAATCTGATTTAAACCAAAGCACATTTGGAGGTGGTCTGAAATATGATCACAAACAAATTTGTACAGGTATGTCTCAAATCCTATTTCAAAATCACTCGAAATGAGTCAGGCCACGTCAATTCCAGAACGACCTCCATCTCTCTTGGTTCCGCATATGAAAGCAGCTTGTTAGCGTCTACGTCGTTACCTATGCAGATAGCTTTGTAATGTCCCGGACACACAAATACAACCTGATCACTTGCAAACAACAATGCAGACAGTCATCTTACACAAACAAATCTGGTTTGCCTGTAGTCTAAACATTGCCTTAGAGCAGAGAAATCAACAAGCTGGACTCCTGCCCTCAGATCTTTACCCCTGTTGTAATTGATGCTAGTGCGGTTCTGTAACAGGAGCGACTAACCCATCTTAAAACACTAATGTCTGTCATTCGCAGCCAGATGAGAACAAACACATCTTGGCTCTGCAGTTCAGCTGGAAGAACGGAATCAAACCTAAAGGGAGCATCTTCATTGGCGTCAGCCCGGAGTTCGAGTTCGCCCTGTACACCCTGTGTTTCCTCACCTCTCCTAACGAGCGCGTCAGAGTGTCCTTCAGTCTTTACGATGTTGAGATCGTCTGCCACCACTACAACCAGAAGCACATAGGAACCACCTACCCCGTCCTTGTGAAATACCAAGCCGTACAATGAGAAAAACAGGTCTGCTGGTGCCATTGTATTTATATTTTATCAAAGATTAAAAACAATAAATACTGTGAGATCATTCCTACTCACTGTCTGTAGTTTTTAGTACTGCTTCCTTTAGTTCCATTACAGCTTCGTAAATAAAGGTGGAGAGGTGGTGTTAACAGCAGGACCTATTCAAGGACTGCCTAGTATTGTGGCTGGTAACAGGTACTGTCAGTAAAGAAATCACACGGCCAACCAGTTTAAATAGAGAAAAATGGACTCAGTCTTTGTGTCTGTGTACCACAATGAGCATGAAGACAAGAAAGAAGAGCAAAAAAATTGTCAGAGGATGAGAAAACCAAAACTGTGGAATAATATGGATAATCCTAAAGCTACAAGTTCCTGTGTCCACTATGCACAACATCATTAAGAGGTTTACAGCCCATCTGTACCTAACCTCCTTGGACGTGGACGGAAGATTGCAACAAAGGATTATTTGAATGATGGCTAAAAACAAAAATTTGACAACGTACAACCATACATACACAATCATGGCTAAAAATATTGGCACCAATTAAATCAAATTTGATATCAATTCCACACAGAGCTCCAGAAGAAGAATTATTGTCACACTTTCAAAACTATAAGAAATAACTGGATTTTAATCATGAGACGCATCTTTAATTATTATTGGTGGCAACAGTAATTGGTGCTGGCAATTAATAATTCATATGTTCAACCAGTTTAAACAGAGAAAAGCTGATTGAATCTTTGTGTCTTTGTCCAGTCCATTTCTGGAGTTCTGCACGTAGTTCTGATATAAACTAAATGAACAAACGGGATACTGTATTTTTTACTGTATTTTACTGTATTATCGCGGTATGATTACCTTCTCGTAAACTCGTGTATCATCTCTAATCCCGTGTTTCGAGGTCTTCACTGGCTGTTCCGGGACTATTTACAAGCGCTACAAGTGATATTGCCCGGTTTCCGACACCACCCGAACGCAGCATCAGTGCCCCATCAGCACCACCAACAGACGGGGACGCTGATGGGTCCTAAGATTACACAAAGCTCTTAAAAATATATATATAAAATAATTGATTTAGCTGATTTCAGACGCCGGGGAGTATGAGAAGTTATGTCCGGAACTGTGCCATATTTACTATCCCCCACACGCCAAAATATAATAATAATAATAATAATAATAATAATAATGAAAAAAGAGTAACACTGAGCACACACGGTTAGGATGATCTGACTTTCACTGATGCCATAAATATGGTCGTACTTTGAGCAAAATACCACATTCAGTGCAGTAAGTGGAGGGGAAATAAGTCCTCTTTCCTCTGTTTCATTCATGTATTTAAATGATACTATTCTTCATTAATCATCTCACACCAGATCTCTAAAAACGTACTGTTTTAGGTTTCTCCCTGAATGACTTTGTTCATCTGTGTGTTTTAGTTTAGTTTTTTATACCAGTGGAATATTTTGCGCCCCCTGGCGTGATGTGTAGTTAAGACTTCCTCTACGAGAGTTTGTATCTTTATATATTGTTCTGTACCTTATGTTGTTAAATAAATACATATAACAATTTTAAAAATGGTTATACTATTCTCAAAAAAGTGAACATGAACATTAATATAATAAAATAATAAATATAATAAATAGTCTTAAAAGCATATATGGCCAAATTATCTCCTTTCAGTTCATTTGGCTCACAAATAAAATTAATTTTAAAAGTTTTAGTTTTACCAGCATATATATATATATATATGGTGGTAAAATTAAAACTTTTAAATACATTCACTTTTTTGAGAATAGTATAATCATTTTTAAAATTGTTACATGTAGTTATTTAACAAAATAAAGTACAGAACAATATATAAGGATACAAACTCTCGTAGAGGAAGTCACAAAAGTACGACCATATTTAGGCTGAAGTTTTCCACTGAAAACAAAATGGCATCAACATCAAAAGAAGGAGGGTTAAGTAGACCTACTTGAGCCCCCCAGTCAGATCATCCTAACCGTGTGCCCAGTGTTACTCTTTTTTAAATTAGTGATTATATTTTCGAGTGTGGGGGATATAGTAAATATGGCACAGTTCCAGACATAACTTATCTTATACTTATACTCTTAACTTAACTTAAATATATACAGAAATACATAGTAACAAACATAAATACATGTTTAAAAAGCGTTTATTTACATTTCCGTTCAGGTACTTTTAGGTTGTGGCCAAAAAAACAGGCGTTTTTAAAGACTTATAAATCTGGCGTGAAGTCAGTGCTAAAATCCCGACCGGCTGCATTTTCCACATCCCCAAAAGAGGACATGTCCAGGACAAATAGGACATCTTGTTACCCTACTATTACAGGGAATATTTTATACCTGAATAATATGGGGATGTTATATATATATATATAATGTGACTACGGCCTTGGTCCCTTCAGTCAGACATGGTGGAGGTTCAAAGATGTTTTGGGGTCGTTCTGTTTCTTCTGGCACTTGATGCCGTGACTGTGTGCATGAGATTGTGAAATCTGTAGCAGCATTGTTAGGCCCAGTGTCAGAAAGCAAAAGCTGGTGACCTCCGTCAGAGGTCACGGGACAGTGACCTAGAGCTTACTTTACGCTGGAGAGCTCTGAAGAGGCCAGCAATGAGTGCAGATCTGGGTCTCCCTTCAAATCTGAGAGGTCTGAAGCAACTGATGGGTACACAAGAAGTGACTGATTTTAGTCATTGTTTCCAAATGCTTTATTACTGAATGTTAGGGTGAAGGCGTTTTGTGTGGAATGATACCAGATTAGACTTTTTTTTTGTTGCTTTTTTGTGTTTTAATGCAAATAAAATTAAATAACATAAAAGCAAAACATAACTGCACCAATGTTCTGGGGGACCTGGTGCACAGTGATGGGGTGGCCACACTTGTGGTACTTATCGTGCAGGGTGTCCAGGGTGTCCAGGGTGCTTCAGACTCTTGTTTTTTTTTTGTTGTAAAAGAAACACTGAGGTAATCTTGCTTAACATATTAAAAAAATACTTTCTCTGCATCTAGTCTATAAGCGACCCACCATCGTCTCTAAACGTGTTCACATTTCGGCCACTAGTCATCCTGTGTCCTGAGGACGCCTGTATGCTTTTCCGTTGTATCCGGTGTTAGAAGCACACATTTTCCAACCGAGCTGCAAAAAGACAAATACGAAACTCTCGAGGTCGTCGGGTTGTTCCCTTAACGGGTTTTCCGGCAGCAGTTGGTCGTGTGGTGGCGCTGCTGTATAACCGACATCACGGGAAGTGAGAGACTGTCGAGGGGCGGACGTGGACGAGAACACACAAAGTTATATAATTTCACACCCAATCTGTCAGCTGCTCCGTTTGTGTTCTGAATTTAGTCCTCCACAAAGTGTCGAGCTTTCCGAGGATGGCAGAATCAAGCGGCAGATATCAGCAGGTGAGTGGCGAGCTGAGGAGAGCCGCTAGATGAGTGACCGGGTGGAAAGCGGGGCGGGGCGGGAGCGCTTTCAGGAAACGCCGAGGATGGGGGCTCAGGTTCAAGGCCTCGTTGTTTTGGATCACGTCGCCTGTCCATTTAAACAGACACACACGGAAATGGCTGCTGGTCGTTAGCTAGCTGTAATTTAGGTCGTTTTATCCCCGATAGTGTTCTAAAACAGACTGCAGTGACCTGGCGCTAGCTGCCGTCCTCGCTGACGGGCCAGGGCCATAATGAGTTTCCGGTGTGTTTATGTTGTTATCTGGCTAGCGCTAGCTAATAGCTAACTCGGCTAACAGCTAGCTAGCTCCCTACCTAGCTTCCTTACGTTAGTCCCGGTAGATCTGCACGTCTAATAGAGTACAGGTGAGATTTCAGGAACACCAACTGAAACTCAGCTTTAGCAGAGTGGTCTTGTTCGCTGTTATTCTGATATTAGACACCGTTTATCTGAAAAGACCAGCCGCTAGCTAGCTATAGCTGCCCCTCCAGCGCTGTGTATTATCCGGTTAGCTAGCGCCAGCTAAAGGTGTGAACTCCGTGCCCTAGCTAGCTAGTGTTCGGAAATTTAGTCTGAAGGCTGTAGTCAGTGGCTTGACTCATGACCCCCTTACAGTCAGTCCTTTTGGAAAAAGAAAAGCTGCTAATTGCGCCAGTCGCTGCAGTGGATCTTGTGTAGCTCAATAAGGTCTTTAACACTGCATTGAAAAGGTACAGCCTTATTTTATGAGCTACAGGACAGCAAATCATGTTACAGGGTTGTCAGTGTTAAGGGCTTCACTAATACTGCATATGTAGCTATATAAATATTAAATATTTGGATATTTTAATTCATATTGGTGATTGGTGGCGTCTGTGAAAAATAATTGCATAAAAAAGGCCCTCTAAACAAGTCAATAAATTTCCTTCCAAGTTGCCCAATGAAGAGGAGCCAGAAGAGGGACCACAGGTGGCCAGCGATGCTCCGCCGCCCTACAGCAGCCTCGCACCGGAAAATGCAGGTTTGGGGCTTATTGTGTCTAGATATTTTCTTTTTATTATATTATTTTATTCACACTAGAACAATGGATTTATGGTGTGATTAAGCAATCAAAAAGTGTGCAGCTAATAAAAAAAAAACTTACAAAATAAACAATAATGAGTAACACTTAAATCCTGCAAATTTTAGCTTAACATTAGGGTCACTACGAGGTTTCTGTTTGAGTGTGGAAAAAAAAAAAATCAGGGGTATTAATTAAGCCTTTTCTCTTACCTCCAGCATATTTTGATTACAAAGATGATGCTGCGTTTCCCAAGCCCCCCTCTTACAACGTAGCCACATCACTGCCATCATATGACGAGGCTGAGAGAAGCAAGGTGGAAGCCTCTGTCCCTCTGGTGGCAGGACGAGTAAGTAGCACACATCTCCTTTCCAAGTTGTAGCAGAACAGAATCACACAAGGGTGGACTGTATGTCTGACTCGGTGATAAAGGGTTTTATTTATAAAAGCTATGGCTAATCAGTCTCTCCTGCATTTTTGTGTTTTTTAATGTGTGCAAAAGTACCCTGACCAAACCAGATGAACATTCCTCAAAGTTAATTGTTTTAGTAAAAATAAGGGTGAGCAGTCTTTCATCGTGTCACATATTAATGCATCATTTGGGTTTAACGTACCTCAGGGTGCACCTGCACTATGATGGCAATGCTAATATTTTCGTTCATCATGTACCCCTTTTTCATGTGATTGTACCTTCCTTGTTTTTAACCTCCCTCCATTCTCTCACCACTGTGTTGTTGTTTTTTTGCCACACACTGCTTGCGCACAGCACAGGGAACGTCTGGACACTTTTGATGATGTAACTCGTGCATTGGAGGTACAGTAACATAGTGGGAGTGTGTCAAACTGTACAGGTGACATCTATCTTGGAGAGGCTCAGGTGTCAGCTTTTATGGTTAGCATAACGAGCAGGTCGTTCAGGTTGTGATACTAGAACACATTTCTCTGCTGATTGATTTTTCCTGCATCAGAGGTGTGGAAACATGGGTATAGTTTGCTGGTGTTCCTGCTCTAACACACCGTCTAAGCCTGTCCGTTAACAGGTGAGTTGAATCAGGTGTGCTTGAGTAGGAAAAATGGTAAACTGTGCAAGAATCTGGCCCTCCAGTTCCCCCATCTCTGTTCTTCTTGAAATTGGACAGAAACCTTTGATCTGCACAGCAGCCCATTTCTGAAGCTGGTTGTCTCAAACCGCAGCAGTTACAATAACGATGGCTACATCAGTGTTTGAGACACTCCATAAAAGAGGCATTTTTGGTTTGTGTCATGTGATGAGAGATGATGGGTACAAGTAATAGTATAGGAGACTCGGGTGAGTATACGGGGTGACTTTTTGTCTCAAGGCGCCAAAATGCAAAACCTTATATAAATAAAGCTCTTTAGTCCCTAAAATACTTCAGTATGTTTGTTCTCTTACTGGTCGACGGGGTGGGGTTAGGGTAACTTTCTGACAAGCCAAAACATCAACATCCTTACGGGTCTGCAAATTGGACACCCCTGGTCTATAATAACGTTTCAGCCCACTTAAGGCCTTCATCAGATGTAGAAGATCCAACACAAAGGACACAATTAAAAAACAAACTCTCCCAGATTGAAAACCGCTATGGCCCCCTAATTAAAGGAGCGACCCAGTCTCTTCATCTGCCTCATCTAGTGAGCAGCCAGATGCTGCTTTCAAGTGGTTTTGGGTTTTGTCTAGAAAAAAGGAGGAGACACCACGTGAACATCCTTCAAAGTCAGATAATGAAGCCGGGTACGTCAAAACATTTGATGCAACAGGGATTGGCTCAAATTTTCAGGACAAGGAAGGAAGTGGTCTGTCAATGTAAAGTGATCAAATATAATACATGGTAAAGTATATTTTAAACATCTACAGTGATTCCACATCTCCAAATGGATCGAAATGAACAAATGGCAGGTGATTGCTATCTTATAAACTGCAAACACATCCATGGTTTTGTGTGAGTGCTTCCTATGTATATCTCACGGCTGCAGCCATGCGGATGAATGTGTTTCTCTTTCTTTTTGGAGAAGACTGCCATCTGATTGCGGCCTTGAAAGCAGCATAAGCACAAACGGACAAAGATCCATAAAGGCTGCATTCAGCCACTGATGTTCACGTCCGAGTACTTGTATTGTCTATTTCAGGATTTAAACTCCCTGAAGAACAAGCTTGTCACCGTTGCCCCCATAGGAAAAAGTCACAGGTTGAGTGATCACTTGAGCTTGACTTTTGAAATTGTGTGCCACCGAATACCAGCAGGTACCACCGTTGCATTGGCATGACATTTGGCGCTGCAGTGGAAACAGATTCTGCTGTACCGCAGCCTTGATGCTCTCCCCAAACACAAATCAGAACTTCTCTGGGTATAAGAAGTTTAAGGTTCTGCACATATCATATATATCATATAATCGTCAAAGGTGGAGCAAACGGTCGCCCCCACCTAAATTGGGTTTTAGGTAGTTGCATGGTTGCTAAATGGGGAATAGGGACGTTTTGGAGTCTTCAATATGCTAATGAATAAGACCAGTGGCATTTTAACCACTCTAAAACTGCAGAGATGTTGGGCTTCTTTTTTGCAGCTGTTTCCCAGAGGTCCTGTAAGGGTTTTGTGAAGTTCTTGCTAGTGATGTCCTTGTTTAGAACCGGAATAACTCTACAGTCTCGTGCAATGATGTTTTGTTGGGTTCTAAGTGATAATTGAGTTAATATTTCTATTTTATTGAGTTTGAGTAATGTACCACTTCCAAAAATGTTCAATTCAGCAAATGAACTGTAATTGTGCATCAGAAAGTTTAGCCGTGTGTTCTCTATAGGAAAGTATGTTCAGTTTAACTTAGAAAATTAATTTATTAGACCAGGGGTGCCCAAACTTTTGTATAAGCAAGATATGTATTTGATTTCATTGTGTTTCGGTGTGAGTGTGTGTAATATATAATTTTTGTTTTGGCCTGACTTTGCTTTGTCCAACCTTACAAAAGAGCCTCTAGTATTTCTGTGTAGTTTTTGTGGTCCTCTTGTCTAAAGTTTACAGGCCCAAGCCACAAGATGATGCACCGAGTGAAATCTGACCCCTCCCTTACTATGATGTGGACTCCCTGTTACCTTTGTGTTATATAAAGATCCCGCAGAGTTCCTGTGTACTCTGTTCTGTCGTTTATTTCACCCTCTCTAATTTACTGTGTTTCCTGCAGGATGAGGACTTTGTGGCCAGGGATGACTTTGAGGACGCAGACCAGTTGCGAATAGGCAATGATGGCATTTTCATGCTGACCTTCTTCAGTAAGTGGATCCTTTTCTTACTGCCAAAAAAACAAACCATTAAATGTGGCATGTGCAAGAACCGGCACACTGAATACATTACGTTTGTTTTTTCCTCCTCAATGTGTCTAATGCAGAAAGCAAATGGAAATTTGCAGTGGAATAATCAGCTGCTTCTTGATTTAACTGCATTAATGTTGAAGTGTCGTGAGTTTTCCCTGGCCCTAAACGGCTTTTAACGCTTAAAGCTTTTAACCCTGACAATACCGGTGTGCTTCCATTCTCCTTTCCACTCGTTATCTATGTTCACAACTGCTTACACAAGCCTAGCTCCTGAAACAAAAACCCTCATCTCCTCTGCCTCCTTCTCTATCAGTATTTAGATTCACCATCCAATTAAATCCTGATAGAAAATGTCATGTCCCGCCCTTCCCAGGAATATACCGCTTGCAGGTCCAGTTTTAAAAAGGATGAAAAGTTCTGATGCCCAATTTACCATGAAGATGTAGTTTCAGCTTGAATTCTAGACATGGCATGTGATCTGAGTAACCCTTGGTTTTTATCTCATCACAGTGGCGTTCCTCTTCAACTGGATTGGCTTCTTCCTGTCGTTCTGCCTCACCACTTCGGCGGCAGGCCGTTACGGCGCCATCTCCGGCTTCGGCCTGTCCCTCATCAAGTGGATCCTGATTGTGCGAGTATGTCAAATTCCTCGATTTATCCTCCTCCAAACTGCAATATACATGCACTTCACTAAGTACATAAAAAACGGTGATCAAGAGGAATTCTCCTTTGCCTTTCCAGTTTTCAACATACTTTCCTGGTTATTTCGATGGCCAGTATTGGCTGTGGTGGGTGTTCCTGGTGCTTGGTAAGTAGACTGCTTGCAGTATACTTAATGATGGATCTGCTTGCTGATCTGTATCTGTGTAGTTGGCTGTTCCTCATGCAACAACTATCTACTATGTTTACCTGGGATGATTGTGCTGTTGTTTGGGCTGGAGTACAGACGCCATAACGCATTTCCATGTCCTCCAGGTTTCCTGCTCTTCCTCAGGGGCTTCATCAACTACGCCAAGATCCGCAAAATGGCAGACTCCTTTTCTACTCTCCCTCGAACCAGAGTTCTCTTCATCTATTAAAGGGTCAAGTTCTGGAGCCTCTGTAAGTACATTAGCGTTGGATTGTAAACATTTAGTAGTCAGTAGCATTGGGTCGCAGGTCAGGCAGGGGTTTGTGTTCTGAAAAGAGCAGCCCACCCTGCCATGAAAATGTGCTCCTGTACTTTTCATATTAAAGCAGCTAAGGGAACATGGGAGTGGATGTTTTTACGCAGCTCAGAGAAAAGTGTATTTTGAGGTGTCTGTCTTTCGTGGAAGTTCATGAATGCTGATTATTTTTGTCTGTTCTAGCTGCTTGTTGGAAACTGATCCTGGAGCCACGGACTCGGTGGGGAATGCATATTTAAAGAAAAAAGAAAGAAAAATAAAACTCTCCCATGCGTAATCTACAAATCTAAAAGGAAGGCCAGCGTTTCCGTCGGCATGATGGAAGGGGCTCCGCCACCCCCCCTCTCCTTTCTGAACAACGCCGCTCTGTTGGAGGACGGCAAGATACACTTTCTATGTTTCTAGATGTAAACTTGTGGATGCTGAAAACTGTTACTGTGCAAAAGAATCATTAGTGGTTTTAACGTCAAGTGCTTTTTTTTTTTTTGCAATTCCAGCCAGTGAGATGTACGTTAATGCCTTATGATATCTTCGTAGTGACGGCATGCACTGTGCCCTGTTAGCCAATAGGGGGCAGTCTTGTTTTTCTTTTTCTTTTTTTTCCCCCCTCTGATGACGTTTGACATGGAAACAGCCAGTCGCTGTTGGTCACCATTCACAAGGATCCTTTCCTTTTTGTGAATGGCGACGTTAGATGAATTGAATCTAAAGCAGTGCTTTTCTTCTCTCTCTGTCTCTCTCTTGCTCTCTCGCTCTTTACATGACATGAAATTAAAGTTGCTCTTTTTTTTAAGATGTTACATTTGATGTGGTTCAGGCAATATATGCTTTTTTATTGTCTGTATATTTATTTTAAGCACAACAAAAGCCCTATAAACACTCGAGTACATATTGAGAGTGCTTATTACAGAATGCTTCGTACATGTGTTCTACAGGCATGTTACCCCATGGGAAATGAAATTAGAGCTCGGAATCCTGTACGCTGTAAATACTTCTTTCTCTGTTTAAGTCGTCGCCCATATCGTCCTCCATCAAAGGAATAGCATCAGAGCACACTTATGGGCCTGTTTTGGGGAATAGATATGGGTGCTCCTTTCTTTTTTTTTTTTTCCCTTCTCCCCCAACAGTATGAAGGAATGTGAATTAAAGCCCATGTTTGGTTCAGTGCGGAGGACAAGCAGGAGCACTGTTTTTGCAATCATAGCAGTTTAAGCAGTTTCCTTCCATGCTATTCTTTCCCGAAGCACTGCGTAATTGAGTCCTCTTTTGGTTAGGTGAATGTACCCTCATTCGGGACATCTTCCACCTTTTTTAACATGGCCACCGTAGGGGCCTGTTTGATCTCCTGCGGTTTAATCGTGCACCTTTTTTGTGTGTGTGTGTGTGTGCGTGTGACTTGTCTGCTCTTGTCACAAAGGGAGATCACCCGTGGAGCAGGAAGCGGCTCTTTTGTACCCTTTGTTTTCCTAAACAGCTTTGCGGACAGCCTTCGAATGCAGATGGATGTACACATGTACACGCCTGTAAATAAGACATTGCTATTAAAGTCTCTGATGTTGCAACCGTTGGCTGAAGCGTCTGTCTTTTGTGTCGCCGTTAAGACTTGCGATTGAGCAATGAGGGTCGTTATCTTCTTCTTTTGAAATGCTGTTGTAGTCACATATGTAGCATATGTCTTATAATAGGTTACTTAGTGCCAATTTAGTTTACTGGTTACTGTAATGAACCCCTACATGGGTTATGAAGTTTCTTCATTGAGCATCTATGTATGAAGTTAAACTGGAATGTCTCCGGCTACTTGTGTCTCCATTGACCAACCAGGTTTGTAAGTTAAACTGGAATGTCTCCGTTGACCTGTCTTCATTGACCAACCAAGTTTATAGTTTAATTGGAATGTCTCCATTGACCAACCAGGTTTGTAACTGAACTGGAATGTCTCTGTTCACTAAGTTTGTAGTTAAATTGGAATGCCTCTTTTGACCAACCAAGTTTATAGTTAAAGTGGAATGTCTCAGTTGACCAATCAGGTTTGTAAGTTAAACTGGAATGTCTCCATTGACCAACCAGGTTTGTAAGTTGAACTGGAATGTCTCCATCAACTTGTCCTCGTTGACCAATCAGGTTTGTAAGTTGAACTGGAATGTCTCCATCAACTTGTCCTCGTTGACCAATCAGGTTTGTAAGTTGAACTGGAATGTGTCCGTCAACTTGTCTTCGTTGACCAAACAGGTTTGTAAGTTGAACTGGAATGTCTCTGTTCACTAAGTTTGTAGTTAAATTGGAATGCCTCTTT
This sequence comes from Salminus brasiliensis, assembly GCF_030463535.1. Taxonomy (NCBI): domain Eukaryota; kingdom Metazoa; phylum Chordata; class Actinopteri; order Characiformes; family Bryconidae; genus Salminus; species Salminus brasiliensis. The sequence continues at coordinate 24,949,052 of NC_132895.1, forward strand.
TGACCAACCAAGTTTATAGTTGACCAATCAGGTTTGTTAGTTAAACTGGAATGTCTCCATTGACCAACCAGGTTTGTAGTTGAACTGGAATGTCTCCATCAACTTGTCCTCGTTGACCAACCAAGTTTACAGTTGAAGTGGAATGTCTCAGTTGACCAACCAGGTTTGTAGTTTAACTGGGATGTCTCCATTGACCAACCAGGTTTGTAAGTTAAACTGGAATGTGTCCATCGACTTGTCTTCGTTGACCAATCAGGTTTGTAAGTTGAACTGGAATGTGTCCGTCGACTTGTCTTCGTTGACCAATCAGGTTTGTAAGTTGAACTGGAATGTGTCCGTCGACTTGTCTTCGTTGACCAATCAGGTTTGTAAGTTGAACTGGAATGTGTCCATCGACTTGTCTTCGTTGACCAACCAGGTTTGTAAGTTGAACTGGAATGTGTCCGTCGACTTGTCTTCGTTGACCAACCAGGTTTGTAAGTTGAACTGGAATGTGTCCGTAGACTTGTCTTCGTTGACCAATCAGGTTTGTAAGTTGAACTGGAATGTCTCTGTTTACTAAGTTGGTAGTTAAACTGGAATGTCTCTATTGCCTTGTCTCTGTTGATTAATAGTTTCTTGTTAAATTGAGTTGAATTAAGTTTCCATTGACAAACAAATGTGAGCCATATATACACACACATAAAAACAAACACGTTACAGGTTACATTTGTTAGTTCTTTTGTTGATTAAGGCTTTTCATTCGTTGGATAGTATTCAAATGCTTTAATAAGCATAATTAAACTCCATACAATATGAAACTCCATTCATATTTCGAGTTAGAACTGAAGTAAAGATTTTCCTAAATGTTTAGGGGATGTGACCACACTTCAGAAAATTCTGCTAAAGGCCTCTCATGGTCACGTATTACACTTCTGACTACATTCGGGACACATCTGTTGCGAAACAGTCTTTCACAATATGCCCACATGCTGTGTTTGGCTGTATCTTCTGATTTGTTTTGTCAATTTCTAGATTTTTGCAGCTCTATAAGATGTATTGTGAAAGGGCTGAACGCTATCTTTGTTTTTAATCTGTTATGCAAGGTCTTGTTTTTTAACAGACAGTTCTTTCTGCCTGTCAGTAAAGCAAAAAGGACTAGTCTAACCTGATTCCAGACTGGGTAATGCAGGAGCCATGCATTCATGTAATCAGGAATATTATCTCCTAGGGTACCACCTAGTGTAAGGCAAAGCTTCTATCGCAGCAGATGCGAACGCAGATGTAAATGCATATGTATCATTCAGAGTAGATCTCTTTCATAGTTCTGGTTTACACTGTGTGCAGAATTATTAGGCAAATTAGTATTTTGATCACATCATCCTTTTTATACATGTCCTACTCCAAGCTCTATAGGCTTGAAAGCCAACTACCAATCAAGTAAATCAGGTGATGAGAAGGGGTGTGGTCTAATGACATCAACACCCTATATAAGGTGCTTAATTATTAGGCAACTTCCTTTCCTTTGGCAAAATGGGTTAGAAGAGAGATTTGACAGACTCTGAAAAGTCCAAAATTGTGAGATGTCTTGCAGAGGGATGCAGCAGTCTTGAAATTGCCAAACTTTTGAAGCGTGATCACCGAACAATCAAGCGTTTCATGGCAAATAGCCAACAGGGTCGCAAGAAATGTGTTAAAAAAAAAGGTGCAAAATAACTGCCCATGAATTGAGGAAAATCAAGCGTGAAGCTGCCAAGATGCCAGAGATTTCAGAGCTGCAACGTTACTGGAGTATCAAAAAGCACAAGGTGTGCGATACTCAGGGACATGGCCAAGGTAAGGAAGGCTGAAAAACGACCACCTTTGAACAAAAAACATAAGATAAAACGTCTAGACTGGGCCAAGAAATATCTTAATTCTGATTTTTCTAAGGTTTTATGGACTGATGAAATGCGAGTGACTCTTGATGGGCCAGATGGATGGGCCCGAGGCTGGATCAGTAAAGGGCAGAGAGCTCCACTCAGACGCCAGGATGGTGGAGGTGGGGTACTGGTATGGGCTGGTATCATCAAAGATGAACTTGTGGGTCCTTTTTGGGTTGAGGATGGAGTGAAGCTCAACTCCCAGACCTACCGCCAGTTTCTGGAAGACACCTTCTTCAAGCAGTGGTACAGAAAGAAGTCGGTATTGTTCAAGAAAAACATGATTTTCATGCAGGACAATGCTCCATCACATGCATCCAAATACTCCACAGCGTGGCTGGCCAGTAAGGGTCTAAAAGAAGATGATCAGTGTCTGGGAGGCTGTGGTGTCTGCTGCACGCAATGTTGATCGTAAACAGATCAAGCAACTGACAGAATCTATGGATGGAAGGCTTTTGAGTGTTATTGTAAAGAAAGGTGGCTGTATTGGACACTGATTTGGTTTTGTTTTTGAATGTCAGAAATGTTTATTTCTAAATTTTGTGTTATGTTGGTTTACCTGGTGAAAATAAGCAAGTGAGATGGGTATATATTTGTTTTTTATTAAGTTGCCTAATAATTCTGCACAGTAATAGTTACCTGCACAAACAGATATCCTTCTAAGATGGCCAAATCTAAAAAAAACACTCCAACTTCCAAAAATATTAAGCTTTGATATTTATGAGTCTTTTGGGTTGATTGAGAACATGGTTGTTCAATAATAAAAAGAATCCTCTCAAATACAACTTGCCTAATAATTCTGCACACACTGTAGAAAGAGTAGTTGAAGCCATTACAGCATATATATATGCACATGAAATTATCTATATTCCAACCGCACTGAAGTTCCCACTGCTGACACAGGTGCTCAATTGCTTGTACAATTGCACAGCTTGTATAATCCCTGTAAAAAAGCATTTCCACTAGAATTGGACGCTCTGGAGCAGCCACATGTGAACCTGAGGGAACTATGCCCAATGCCAAGCACTGTCTAGAGCAAGGGTCATTAGTCTTATCCACAAAGACCTGATGTGGCTGCATGCCTCTGTTGCAGTCCAGCTGGAGCACACCTGATTCCCCTGCTGTAATCAGCTGCTGTATACAGGTATGGTCCTGCTTGGTTACAATGAAAACCTGGGTCCAGACTGGCCTTTTCAGATTAGAACAGAGCCGAATGTCTAGAAGGTATATAAAGCCCGTCAGCATTGGGATGAGTTGATACGTCTATGATATTATATATAATAGAAATCTACACACCTTATGTCCAAATGTTGGTGGACATCCCTTCTACTGAATGCATTCAGATACTTTAAGTTGCACAGGAAACCTATTGGCAACATGGACTAGAAGGGTAACGAATGACTTTGTCCGAATCTGGGTACCAGAACACAGACGCAGCTTATTGCAGTTTTGGGCTATGGTTCTCTGCATGGGCCCAGAGCTCAAATGCCAAATCTTAAAGATGGCTGCTACTGCTGGGCCAGTTTTGGCCCGAAATACACTTGCCATAACTGACACGTAGGTGCCTTAACCAAGCATTATCTGGCTCATAGTTATCTGCTATCTGGGAACGTCAAGATATTACAACAGCAAGATTACAAATATCAGTACTTCAGAATTCATTCGTCCAACGGTAGCCATGGATAGGTCGACTGCCTCATACAGTGTTAATGACACCTCTTAATTGTGGTGAAATCACAGTTGCACTGCCTCTTGTGGCTTAATGGTTTAATAGATGTGTTAAGCTCATACTGCAACATCTATCTGTGGCATTTGGTACAGGCAGGCAGGCCTATCTACAGAGCGTGTGACGCAGCTTTCCGGCCTGAAATGCGCCTCCTGTTCTTTCCTTTTCGCGCCACTGCGTGTTTGTGTGCTCCATTTGAGGTGTGAAGCCGCCCTCATTCCCTATCCTGGTGTGACTTCCTGGGGGAAGCACTTAGCATTTAATAACACCACACACACACACACACACACACACACACACACACACACACACACTGCTGCTTACCAGTCCCAAGAAACATACACAAACCACCATCTTAAAATCCTCCATTAAAGGCTTCCTATGAGGCAACGGTGAGCAAATTTCTCCCATGCTGAATGGGTGTGATAAAGGAAGGTGGGAAAGGAAGGGTTGGTACAGTGTTTGTGTGCGAGTGTGTATGTCTGTGTGTAGTGGTGCTGGTGATAGGAGGTGGTGGGGGGCTTGAGGGCGTCACTTCCAATTCTATGACTCATACAGCTCTCTCTTCCCTCCCCGTGTCCTTGAATATTTTGATGTGTGTGTGTGTGTGTGTGTGTGTGTGAGTATTGGGGGGTTGTAGCTGCCTCCGTGCTGATAAGGTCAGTTGAACAGTGGGAGGACTCTGGCTGGACGGTTACCGTGGTGAGGGCGGGCCGTTTCTGCAGGAGTGACGGCCAGGCGGCTGGTGACTCATCCTCAGGCTGCTGCTGCTGCTGAAGCTGCTGCTGTTTGCTGGAGGACACTCAGAGCCGCCGTCTTCCGCTCTATCTCTCCCTCATCCCTCCATTCATCACTTCCCTCTTTGGCATGTCTCACTTGCTTTGTGCTCTCGCCCTCTATTTTTTGCTCAGTTAAATCCAGCCCATTTCTCCTGCCACACTCTCAAACAGACAGACTAGTGTTAAGACCTGCTATAACACTTCACCTCAGGAGAGGCTCGTAAACTGACCTATCAATAGCGTTCTTTCACGGCAAGCTTTATAGGACACTGGAAAAATCCCATTTAACACATTACGGAACTGCATTGTTTGATCCCCAGCAATGCCACAGACACCCGTGGTCAGGAGTCCAAGAGTCTAAGACAATAGAGGGTGTGCAGGTGACCTCACCGGTGGCGGGAGTCACTGTGGCCAGTGGGAGCTTGAAAAACCATGCCCACTTTAGTTGCGTGTTTAGCGACATGCTAAGTTCAAGTAAGAGAGAAAGCAAGCAAGCCTGGATGAACCAGTCTACCAAATGTGCCTAAAACAGTGAAAAATACTCTATTAGACTATTAACTCAACTTTGTGCTCTCAGATATGAGGCCTTATCCTGTAAATAGGTGTGATTTTAGTCTGAGTTAGCTGGACGTTCCTGTCTACACATCGCTCTACACATCGACTATTGGTTCTATAGTCATTGGGATGGATCGCGGTTGCGTCCAACTGCCTTTAAGTTGAGCAGATGATCGCTTGTTTTATTGGCAGTTTGGTCGTTTCCCTAAACAATATTTTGCCACTCAGTCCTACTTAAGGGGGCATGTTTGCATGGAAGTTAGCACGGCAGTTAGCACTCTTCTCCAAGAGCTGCTGAGCTGCCCAATGACGTTGCAAAAGATGCTGGGAGGAAATGCGTGCTAGCCTTCTAGCCTTTCATGGTAGCCTTATTTATTCCAGTTGATGTGTATTGTATATGCATGGGGATGCCAGATAGATTGGCTAACATTAGCATGGTGGTGCATTTATTGTTATTATCTATATGATGTAATAACTTTAAAACGTGGCACTGTTTGCTATCAGTTGAGTTGTGGTTTTGCTACCGTTCTGTAAAGCTGGTCTAACCTGGCAACAGTGGCTATGAAAGAATACATTTCCCAGCAAAATGCAGAAGTCATTCAACGTGGGTCAAATATTAAAGGGAAGAATGTTGAACAAATTAGCTTTATATGCTTAAACGTAATGCAATAAGTTCAAATTTGCTACCAAGCTAATATGCTAACATTGCTCCATTTATCCTATACCTATCCAATTTTTCCTAGCTTATCATTTACACATTTGCTGTTCATCTGTTTTTTTTCTCAGAGGGATGCTGTCTGCGATCTGGATGACGTTTCTGCTGACAGCAGCACTAAGAACCTTTTATTCAGTATATGTAAAATGCTTTGGGACCAGGACAGGGACAGGGACGCGCTGAAACAGGCCATCGCTGTGAACAGTGAATCTGAGGTGTTGCTGTTTCAGCGGCGTAGAGAAGCGAGAAGAGCAGAACAGCTCGCCCATCTCTCCGGGAGCGCATTCGTCTTTCCATGAATGGGAGATGAGCATCATGAATGGAAGAGAGTCTGGCTTGTGATTGGCTGTAAGGATGCTCATTCACCCCCACTCCCTCCATCCTCCCAGCGCGCACACACACACACCAAGCAAGAGGGGGGAGACGTCACGCTACGCTTCCGCAGTGCATCAAGGGAATCGGCCTGCCTCTGACTCATACTAGAGAAATAGAGAGAGAGCAGCAGAGTGTGTGTGTGGGGGGCACTTTTCATTCAATATATTTTGCACACCTTGCACGGCACGTTTGTCATCTCCCACCTACCACATATACCATTATGGTGTGTGTAACCACATTTGCACCTGTGATAGCCTACTCATACCCCCCTGATTTATACTGATTTACACACACACACACACACACACATATATATATACATATATATATATATACACACACATACATATACACTTTTTTTTCTTTTGTTGGTAACTGGTGGTCTAAACTGGTCGTCCACAGGAAGTCAGCTGGTTAAGATGGTCCCAAGCTTTGCTTGTGTTTTTTATTGCCATTTAATGGCATAGCTGGTCAATCAGCGTGACCAGCCTTGCCAAGGGGGTCTTCATACTAGTCATGATAGTGCACCAGCTTGAATCTGGCTGGTCGACCACTGTGTTCATGCTAGTAAACCAGCTAGGTCATACTGGTTGCCTAGTCTGGTCAGGTTTGACCTTGCGTGTAGGTCAGCCAAACCAGCTAAACCTAAATGAAAACCTACCCTATGCTGGTCAACCAGCTTAAGCTGGTCAGGTTGGTAACCATGAGCACCAGATTTCACAACCACAACTAATTGTGTGTGAGGGTACTTATAAAGTGGTACTGATTAAACCCACCTACACACACCCCAACACCCCCCACAGCTGATTTCCACAGCTCAGTGATGTAACTCAGGTGACCTATTCGTCACAGAGCGCCCACGCGCTCTCCTCCTTCCAGGTGATTGGTGGACCTGGTCTATGAATGGACTGCACTGTTTCCTATGGGAAGCGACGTGGAGGAAGGAGGAGGGAGAGGGAGGGGGGCACGTCATTCCTTCATTCAGGAAAAAGCCAGCGACTCTGCTTTGCTCCCTTGGCAGCTGCTCTGAATAGAGCCCAAACGAGCTCGAGTGCTGATCTCAGTCTTTGTCACACACGTAGGCAGCGTTTGTTTATCGCGCGCGAGTGCGAGTGTGTGTCTGTGTGCGAGTGTTGGTCGTTTCTTCCTGAGGCGAAGGGCAGCAATGGATGACAATGTGTGTGTACCGGATTAGTCATGAATGAGCAAGTGCAGCTGAATAAGATCCTATAAATGTGTTGATGCTGCTCCCTGGGAGAGGGAGAGGCTGACCACACGGCTGCCCACTGTATCAGCAATGTCCCACCTGTGTTTACATGATCCTAATTATGAGTCAGAGGGACCAATATGTCTATTATCCCTGTTGGAAAAAGAATCAGCCTGGCCAGCTCAAGCTGGTCAAGCTGGTTGACCGGTCCAGCACAGGGCATGTTTTAATTAGAGGATGGTTTAGCTGGTCTAACAGCATGAGCAATGTGGCCAGACTAGTCAACTAGTATGACCAAGCCAGTTAACCATCTTGACCAGCATGGACAGTATGAAGACCACCTTGGTGAAGTTGGTCAAACTCAAATGTAAAAATAATGCTTGTGAGTAAGCAGGTATGTTTTCCCCTGGATGACCAGTTGTTTTAACCTCCTTGGCCATTGATGACCAGCTTGGACCATCTGAAAGCAGTTATAAGCAAAAGTTGGTGATGAGCTGGAGTTTTCAGCAGGAATGTGCTTTTGCTGGTAGCTGGTTTCAGATGGTCCTATGTGGTGTTTGATGGTCAAGCTGGTCATCCAGACAAAAAACCCTATGTTGGTTAGCTAGCTGGTTAACCAGAATTTAACCGGCTTAGTGTATGAATTGCTTGATTGTGGTCAAGCTTCGTCATGCTGGTCAACCAGCATGGTCAAGCTTGGTCATACTGGTGGTCTAGCTTGGTCAGGTTGATCATGCTGGTAGACCAGCTAGACCATCAAACTCAAATGAAAACATACCCTATGCTGATCAGGAGCTAAGCTGGTCAACCAGCTTAACCATCTCAAAGGCTCGAGCTGTCCAGGCTGTTGTTTTCAGCAGGGAAGGCCTGGAAACACAGACGAACTTGCATGTTGATCCAAAATATGAAATGATATATGAAAATAGATTAAAATATAAATGGATTTCTAAAATGTTAAAATCTGATCAATCTGCTTGAGCCCCAATTGACAAGTCTTTGTTTGTTCTAGATGATGCTAGTTAGCAACAATATTGTAATGCCAAGCCAACGTCGCTGCATATTGGCAGGCTGTAAAAGACACTGAGGTAACTGAGGTAGATTTTAAATATTGCCATTTTACAGTGACTCCTTCAGTCAGGATTTGAATGTGAAGTCTGTTAAATGTTACTGAACATTATTGTCGAAGCCTATCTCCAGTTACAGATAACACAGAAAACAGACCAACGGAAGCCAGATTACAGATAATAACCATATTTGGTTTTGGCATAAGTTAATGTTAAGTTTGTCAGTAGACATAGGAGCTAATAAATATTGGTTGACAACTGTTTTAACCATGTCAGATCTACAATCTGCTTAAGCACTGCTGGAGAAAATAAAACGCCTGGATTTACGAATGAATGGGATTTCTACAATCACCGACTGCCGTGCCCAGTGATCACCAAAAATGCTTCAAACTCACGTTTTTCTCTCAGATGCCACTGGATCCTTTCATAAAGTTCATAAAGGAAAATTATGTATCAATTGTACCACTAAATAACAGTTTTCTTAATGAAATGCTGATGGGTAACAGGCAGAATGGCGTCTCTATCATTGCCACTTCAGGCTCGGCACACCTTGCATTGGTGGAGCTGAACGAGACCTGTTGTGAGAACTGCGTTACACTGCATAACCCGAGTCATATGTGTCAAATTTTGTAATATCACACCACTACCTCAGTCCACGCACATCTTCTACTTCAGCCTGTCAACAAATGCATGTGCTACAAAGCAACTGTATCAGTGCAAAGGAAAGTTCACTAATCTAACACAGCTTGCTAGTTTTGGTGAGGTTGCTAGTTTTATGTTTGCTCAGTGAGCAGCAGTGTTGGCTCCCGTGTAGCATAATTTGCATGTCAACTCAATAAAACAGGTTAGCAGGTGTCTCCAAGCATCTCCTCATCAAGCGAAGGAACAGGTCTGCAATTACATTATGGGCTACCCTTGTTTTTTTCTTTTCCTGAAGCTTTTCTGAATCTTTGTGGAAGAGCACACCTTACAGCTCAATGTCCAACTATCAATGAAGCAGCTCTAAGTTTCTAGGTTACTGTGTTAGCTAATACTCAACTTAGTGTTCCTTCTATTGATAAATTATGTCACAGGGTCCCGAGGGGTCCAGATAAGGCGAGAAGGTGCCGTCACTCCATGTCCAGAGGATTGCTGGTTTGAATCCCGATCCTGCTAGCCATTGCTCCTGGAGCACAATTGACCTTGCTCACTCCAGTGCCGGCTCCCACTGGTATCTGCTGGCCGATGCATCGGAGCCGGGTGTACAGCGCTTCCCTCCAGGCGCATTGGTTGCCCGGTGACGTTGCATTGGCGGCAGTTTGAAAAAGAGGCGTTGGCTGGCTGCACACATGTCGGAGGGGCCGTGTGTTGGTCTTCACCCTCACTAGTGTTGGGAGCGTTGCATGCAATAGGGGGAGAATACGTACAGACCAATTATGAGATCTGTCAGTAGGCTAGCTGATTTAGTTAGCTCGACTGGTCCAGCGGATTAGTCTGATTAAACAGGACTGTACATGACTGACTGCTCTCATTTTTCAACTGCATGGATGCTATAATGTGCACTGCTGTAGGTGAGGTTTGATAAAAGACCTCCTATTGCTCTCCTGTTAACTTTAGCATTAGCTTATCTGAAGGAGCGGCTTCCAGCACACAAGCAGCCCTCATTTAACATGAGTGAGTATGGGTTTAGCTCTCAGTGGCCTGGTTTGATTAATGTAAACATGGTTACCATGGTTTTTGGAGTAATAAATGAATAGTTTTAAACATACTCCTCTCAGTGCTTCTAAATTTACATCGAAGTCACGTGTCCAGCTATGCCAGGTTAGTGTTTCAGCTGGTGTGGAGCTGTGGAGCTAAATGTCAGGAGTGTTTCTGACGGCACAGCGTGTTGTGTGTGAATATGCATGTTCTGCGAGAGCTATTCGTCTGTGCTTTTAGCATGTGTGCTGTTTGTTAGTATGTATGGTGGAGAGCAGTAGCTCTGTATGTTCATGCATGTGTGCGTGAGTGAGTGAGTGTGTGTGTGTGTGTGTGAGCGCCAGTGCTGGGCTGGAAGAATGTGTTTGCGTGTGCAGACCCTGGCTGGCTCTGCCTTGATCCTGAATGACTCAGTGCTGCAGTACTCTGTGGGAGGGGCCAAGGTTGGATCCCCTGCTGCCAGCCCTGCTAAACATTCTCGCAAAGCATGATTTCTCTCTCTTTCTCCATCTCTCTCTCTCTTTCTATCTTTCTCTCTCCCTCTCTCTCTCTCTCACACACACACACACACACACACACACACACACTGCATGCTGTCACATCCGGCCCTTGGCTCCACAGCGTGGCCTATAATTAGCCGCCTGCACAGCTTATGGCCTCACAATGATCTAACCAATACCACTTGGAGAAAAGGAGGGAGGAGACGAAGACGAGGAGTAGAGGGTGACTGGGGGTATCGGCAAAACTGGGACTGGGGCAGTATATAGCACACTGTGACACTTCTGTCCCTTACGGCCCAGATTAGAGCAGTGCTTTCCGTAATCGTTTAGTAGTCGAGTGACCTACAAAAGTTCATGATGAAGTATTCAAAAAGTAGCCTACTTTTATTTTAGTAGTTATTATCAGGCAGATTGCCAAAACAAAATCGCTGTCGATTCACAGAAGATCGATTTTCGACAGATTCAAAAGATTATTGGGCATTTGAGCTTAATTGAGTAATCGTGCCAGCCCTAGAGCAGCGTGCAAAGCAACGTCCAGCTTACTTTGTGGGTGTATGTGTGTGTTCTGACCCTTTCTCCCAGCGCGCTCCTAAACTAAACATGTTCCTGTCATTAGGATGAGTTTATAACGGAAGAGGGGAAGCAGGAGACCTCTCTCTCTCTCTCTCTCTCTCTCTCTGTCCAAGGCCATTAGCGGTGTGTTCACAAATAAACCAGTGGAACAGCAAACCAGACAAGACGCAGAAAAAAATGTACCAACGCTCCCCCAGCAAACCTCGATTCACTGACAAGGTTCTACTGCTTTCTAGTAGTGATGACAGCGGCGATATATAGGCAAGTATGCCTGGATTTCCCCATAGCACAGGTTCCCCCATAGTTACCAAGTCAAAAGTACCAAATAACTATAGCTCCAGACTGCTGATTTTGATGTTCTACCTGCTCCAACACCGTATCCAACTAATCAGCTCATTATCAAGCCCTTCCTGATTTGAAGTGGGGGTGTTAGAGTTGGGATTTTCCAGGACGCGAATTGGGAACCTCTTCCACAATTCTGTCTTTCCAACGCTGGTGTGTTTTTCCTCAGCTAAAAATACCTGGAAGCTTGTCTGAACTGCCATCACGGAGCTCCTGCGGGGATCCATCAGTGCTTTTAGGTTCAGCCGTTATGCGAAACCACTGAGGTCTCCGGGACAGCCGGTGACTCATACTCTCCTCCCACCCCGGGCCTTCTCTGCCAGCCACGGGATTTCTGCGGAGCGCTTCACGCTCTAATCACTTGCTCTTGCCTGGCTCCCCCTTCAGAGCCCAGGCTCCCCCTTTCCACTGCATGCTGGCAGGACAGGAAGCCAGTGTGCGTCATCCAGAATACATTAGAACACTGAGCTTTATATGCGATATTGAACAGGACGCATTTAGAATATGGATCCACAGCTGCCGGTGGTGGCTGAAGAGAATGGTGGTGTTTATTGTGAAGAGTTCCTTCCTGGTGATGAATCAGCACAATTGGTGTTAATAGGTGAAGCATAAGCTTCCATTACATTAGTAGCCTAGGTGTTAGCTGCAGTTGCCTCGAAGTGCCGATTAGGTCAAGAAGCAAACTTTATAGCAGAGCTCTGAACTGGTTCAAGGAAACAGAATTGTCAATTCGAGATCTGTGTTAGCGCTTCATATTTACTTAGCCCAGTAGTTTGTTATTTATGTCCTCCAAACTCTTCCAGATAGATGCTATGTGGATCAACATTTAGTATGATCTCATGCTTAGTATCATTTTACAAGATTTATATGGAGTTATGTAATAACTTAAAGTCTGGTAGAAGGACCACGCCCAAACTCCTCCTCTCCATTACTACGCACGATAAAAACGCTTCTCTCCCTTCTCGAAAACTCGCACCCCACCACTACCCCTGCTCCTTCTGATGGTCCAATTATACTCAACCTCTACCTGGCAAATGGGGGGTGGGGGGGAGGGGGGGGTCTGGCTTTGGGTCCCATCAGCTCGAAGCCCCCCAGAACTCCAGCCCAAATTTCGCACATCACAAAATGTTTTTTAAGTATGTGGTATTTTTGTGCTTAGGTCATCGATCTACAGCAATAGCTCTAGTTAATATTTCTTTTCTTTAACAGAACTAGTCTACAAAGATGCATTGTCTTTAATTATTGGCATTATTATGAAACATCTCGCTCCTATAAGGAAGCTCCTATGGCTTCCTGTAGCTGCTGCCCGCATCAGATTTAAAATCTTGATTCTGGCCTACAAAGCCAAGAACAGACCAGCCCCTCCGTACTTGATGGCAATGGTCAAAAGCCGATCTGCACCACGAGCCCTTCAAGCTTCAAGTATGGCTTGGCTCGACCCGCCATCCCTCAAAATCCACGGAAGACAAGCGTCCAGGCTTTTTTCTGTCCTGCACCACAGTGGTGGAACGAACTTCCCCTGGGTGTCCGAACGGCAGAGTCGCTCGCTGTCTTCAAACGCAGACTGAAGACCCTCCTCTTCTAAGAGTACTTGGGCGAATAGTAGAGTGGTCTCCTTATTGACTTGTGTTTAGTAATGTCTAAGCTTAGAGGTATATTTAAATTATTAGTCTATTCTAACTAGCTGAGGTTTTTCTTGGGTAAATAGCAAAGCACTTTTGTAAATCGCTCTGGATAAGAGTGTCTGCTAAATGCCTTAAATGTAAATACATTGTAATTATGAGGTAAGTTATTAAAACAACATAAACTAGTATTAATGAAGAGGTTGTCTGTGTTTCTGAGTTAGAAATAAAGCAATGTCTAAGAGGTGAGATTAAGGTTTACAGATTAAGTGTCGGAATAAGTATGAAATAGGATGTAGACGTAGGAAAATAACTAATGACTAAAACCAAGCATAACATTAAGCTACAATACACTTGGTTTGTGCTATGATGCAAGATATTGGCACTGACCAGCTCATAATAATACTGAGATACATTCTAGTGATTACAATATACTCCTAATTATGACGTTATTTTTATTTTATAACAGTATACTTTCTCATAATACAAAATGTTCTGTCATACTATGACATATGTTTATTTTATGACCAGATATTTTCTCCTAATAATGTAATAATTTTAATAATATATATATTTTTGTAATTATGAAATGCTGATGCAGATTTTTTTTTTACTATATTCTGTGTTCTGTAGTTTAACTATGCAATACACCAGGGTTGCGCAACTCCTGGAGGGCTGGGCTCCAGCAAACTTTGGTAGTTGCCCAGAGTTGAATCAGGTGTGTTTGAGCAGGGCATCTACCAAAGTTAGCTAGAGACCGGCCCTCTCTGATTTGAGTTGTGCCCTCCTGCAGTATATCTTTTTACAAACAGTAAAAATATTACTGTATTATTGTCATTATTATTAATTATTATTATTAAATATTAGTTATGTTGATTAGATATGTAGTTTACATTTTTAAATTCAGTTCTTACTGGCTTGGGAACATTATATTGGGGTTGGACCACAAGGAAAGAAACAAGAGCCCTGAGCCTGAGCTGTTTTATACATCAAACACTGGCTAATATTGGCTGATTGGCTACATTTGAGGTAACCCACCCCCCACCCCCTCTCAAAACCACTACCGCTATAAGCTGAGCAAAGAACAGGAGATGAGAAATGTTCTGCATGATTGTGGGCAGGTTATAAAGATTACAGATGCTTTGTGGTAGCTTAGTAACAAATAATGCTAGGTGGTCCATAACTGTGCCGGATGTACTTTTAGATAATAGACAGTGAACTGCTTTCCAATATTTGCCTGCTGTAACTGAGGGTCACTTTTAAAAATAAAATCGTTAAAGGCCATCAATAAAAAGAGCAAGTGTAGGTCCAAGTGTGATACCAATGCATTGCATCTCATTCAGGATGTATGACGTAATCAGTCTCCAGTCAAGGGGAAAGACATTGGCATTAGCTTAGCATTAGCATTTACCCTGTTCTCTCCATGCAAGCAGCTGACAGCTGAATCCACATATGGAACCTATAGATCTTTTTTTTTTTTTTTTTGTAGCCTAAATTCCAGCAATACCATGCCGCTGACCGGAGACTACATCACCCACACAGTGGCCCACACAAACTAAGCCTGGGGATCTATCTATCTGGTACCCTGTGCTCGTAGAGTGGTCCGTAGTATGCTCTTTATTAAGGCAGTTATAAAAAGGAGTTGGTAGCTGACCTAATCCGCTGTGACAGCATGTGGCAAAGGGCACAATAGTCTCATTGGGAGGCATAACCCTATTATATGAACAATTACACAAGGATGTCTATCGCTGCCTAATGAGTTATGTCTGTTACAATCAGAGTCACTTGAATTCAGATTCCAATGACTGCACTTGCAGTGAACGTTCTGTCTAGAGAGTGCAGTTTAGCCAGGGTTGTGACCCATGAAGGATATAGGATATATTCCGAAAACAGAGTATTGAGTGCATCTAAGGTTGTTGGCCTTGCTAGACCTCCACCACCTAAGTTTCTCAGTTTAAAACCCGGTCTAAACAATGCACAATATAAGATGAGACATATGTGGAAAGGTCCTAGGTTCTTGTATGCTAGTGAGTTTTTCCACCCTAAGTAAACAAAAGAGACGGTCTAGGCTCTCCTTATACCGTATCATCAACAAATTTAAGCTACCTAGCGAGTTATCTCGCTCTTATGTAGTAGTGAAGAAAACAAAGACTGTCACTGTGAAAAAAATTACAAGAACATCGCAGTCAGTCAAAGTTTAGGCAGTTAAAGGCACTGTATACGATTCTGGAAAATGCAAAACAAACACAAACCTCCTTTCAGTACTCCTCCAGCAGCTCTGCCCCCTCCCAAATTGATGCATGTTGTGGATTAGCAAACTCTTGCTACAGTTGCTGCTATTGTCTATCATAAACATTCGCAAACAGGACAAAACAATAATGAGCTATTTCTGTGAAACAGCAAAAAATAAGTCAGTCACCCACCTACTGAGCAGGAATAGAGCAACCTCCTCATCCCTTTTCATGCCTTTCAACGTTCGTGACTCTCTCCACTGTCCAAACGCTTCACCAATGATAACATGTGTCTTTACCTTTGCGCTGCCCCTTCACCCATCTTGTACACAAGTACAATAAGCAATAAAAGGTGTGTCCCAATTCAGGGGCTGCATCCGATGAAGGACACATTCAACGAAGACGTAGGCTTCAAAGGCTGCGTAGACAGCGTAGGCCGAATATACAGCAAGTTTCCTGTTTGCTCACAGTACTGCTGTTCCTGTGCTTATGGTTGCATGCATATACATTCACAAACAACTTTGCTGGTATCCAATGAATCTTGGGATATGTTGGCTGGCGAAGGATCCACCCATCGGATCCTTCGTTACCATGGAAAAGGAGGATGCATTTCTCGGCCACATACAAAGTAGCCTTCGCAATGGGACAATCTAGTCGTACTACTGTGAAGCAAACAGGCTTTAAATACAGCCTTCGAAGGGTGCAGCCTCACCACTAGTTCTTTCTTAATAACTTTATTAGCCCTTATTTTTTGCTTTTGGAGACATTTCTGTTTCCTTACAGAACCATTTTATGTAAATGAGATATGCGAGTGTGAGGAACCATGTCAAAGTTCAAACAACCTCCATGTGCTGTAGTCATTGTATACCAGTTCTACATTTTCTTAAAACCAAATGTCCAACAATCATTTAGGAACATTTGTTTCTCAAAGAATTCCACTGAATTTAAAAATCCCCTCTGCAAATACTGTAGTGTGAGCAGCTCTATGATGAGTAATAAGAGCAGTAAAAAGCAACAGCCAATCCATATGCACATAGAAAATGCTTGATTGTGTAGAGTGCATTCCACCAAATGCAGGCTGACAGAAAGCAGATAATAAACGATGTGTAATGTGAGAGGTAGGCCGATTCTGGGGCTTTTCTGAGATGTTGTGTCGAGTCCATTTGGCCTAAGCCTGCGCCCAAATGGTGTTTGACCCCTTTAAATGCCCTGGATCTCCCAGCGGGTCCAGATTTCCGTTCTTCATTCCTGTAACTTAAGAATAACTCATTGAGTTTGCATGCGTGCTTTCTATGCAGTTATTGAATAATCTGGAAACATATATGACCTCCTTAACACAGCAAGGCTTATTACTCAGTAACTACAGGGACCTCTTTACAAACTGGCAGGGCTATTCTTTGGTAACAGAAGTTTGTAATAACACTTTCGGCCCGCTGGCAATCCATAGGCCGCTTAAGGGGTTAAACTGAAATCCTTAGTTTGCTTAAGAAGAACGACATAAGTATATTTGACTGGAACAGTGGCTGACTGACTGACTGAATGACAGCTTTCTCTGACTGATAAAAGACACCACTGACTCCCCAGCACCAACTCTCAGCTATAATACAGTGATATTTCCTAATAAACACTACACAAACAGTGCCAGTGTTCAGTGTTCAGTGTTTGTTGAACACGGTTCACACAGAGTACTAACTCTAACACATCTTAACGGACAGTATTAAAGCATATTGAGTATAAAACTCAGGGCTACTTTGATGCATGTTACATGTAAAAAAGTAAAGAAGATTCGTAGACAGTAAAATGTGCAGGGCAGGGGACCCTGCTTAAAATCTCCACTCCATAATATTCACTCATCCAGCTCATTCACCAGAGCCTGAAAGCTCGACGCAGCACATCCAAGAAAGATTGATCGATATGTTACAGAGTCTTGCAGCTAGGCTCGTCAGTCTACGGCTACGCCTGCTGCTCTTGGAGCTGTCAGTGTGCCGGGGCTAGAGCGAGTGAAGCTGGCTCCTTCCATCAGCGCGAGGTGTGGCGGCCTGGGGAGGAAGCAGCGGCGGTGCGCTGGCGAGCAGGACGAGGGCGGGGGAGCATAATGAAGGTGCAATTTGGGAACCATCTGGGAGATGCCTGCAGGGCTTCCTCTCCAGAACCTCCCCCTCCGGAGGGACGCAGGTGCTGGAGGCGGAGCAGGAGAGCAAGGCAGCGGAGGTGGAGAGAAATCGGGAGATGAGTCTTGGGGGTAGCTAGCGCTAGCTTGAAACACCTGGGTCACAGTTTTAGCAGGAGGAGGTTGTGGGATTGGCTTGCCTTTTGTTCGTTGTTGGGGTTTTTAAAGAGAGTAAAAGGTGCATACTTTGGACTGAAGGCCGGGCCTAATTGGTAGTGCCCTCAGTGTGAAGCAGAATGATTATATTGTTCCTTCCTGCTGTGAAAAAACATGGAGGGAGGTAGCACAGCAAGTCCTTCCTACACCCCCCACCCCCAAAATCCCTCTTGTTGTAAGACTAGAGGGGTAGCAAATGGGAGGTGGTAATAATCTTAAGGGTTTAGGCTTGAGTTTTTAGAGTGGCCTTTAATGGCTGGAAATGAAGGCCAATGACATGGAGAGGGAAAAAAACTAGAATAACATGGAGGAAAAGAGGGGTCTCTCAACCGCGCCAGAGCCATGTGTTTTCACAGCTTCCTCGGAAAGTTCGGCTGCTTCCCTTCGCACGTGTTGATCTTCGGCGTGTTTGTGTTTGGCCGTGCTATCTTATTTTAGGCCAGTGCCGCAAGTGGGCCCCTGAGATGTTAGTCCGGAGATTGACAGACTTCGACACGTCCGAGTGTGTGGGCCTCAGCTGGACACGCGCTGCCTGCGGTCACACTGACCGTGTGCCATGCCAGGCCTTGTTTTTCTACAGGCCTATTCCGACATTCCGGCTTTCAGCACAGCTTCACGGACACGAGCCCTTCTTCAGCAATACTGAATACATGCTCTGGCACTGAGGGCCATCTCTTGCTGTAACTGGGCATGCACGTTTGCCTAAGGGCCCCACGAGCCACAGGACACCCCACCCCCCCTCCCTCCTCGTCTGTTTTATTATTTTTATGCCAGTCATGATGCTGGTAGAACTTTAGCCTTAGAAGAAATCAGCAGCAGACACTTTCTAAAATGATTTAGCCCGCTGAAACACATATGCTTTATTTAATTAATACTTATTTTTTTGTATTTGATTTATTCTTTGTTTATTTTTAGTTGCACATGGGAAATGTAATTAAAATGCACATACACAGCTTGTGTAATCTCCATAGAATAGCATTGCTAATAGAATGGGATGAGTATCAGTGAGAGAGGGAATAAAACAACCCAACATTCCCTGCGTTCCCTGGAGTGATGGAGCTGAAAATATCTCCGGGACAAGTTGGAGTGGCAGTTGTGATCTAGAACTAATCATCCAACATCAGCACCTGACCACAACTCTTTTTGTGCCTGAATTCAATCAAATTCTTATAGCAATATTCCAAATATTCCAAAACCACTGCAAAAAGCTTGGACAAAGCTGGGACAGTTCTTTTTAATGCCTTGGAGTCTGGAAGAAACATTGGATGAGCAGGTGCCCACCTCTTTAAACTACAGCAGTTTAGCTCCGCCCACTAACGTTAACACTAATGAGAGTGTCGAGGCTCATTTATTACTCAATTTACATTTAATAATTAAGACGTCCGGTTCAAATGATGTAACCATCACAAGCCACATTTTTTACATTGGCATGGATGTTAAACAATACATCCACTAGAAGGCAGTTCCAAGCCTAAAGTTTTTGACAAAAAACATGGCGACGGTGGACGAGGTTCTGATGACGAGGTTCTGATGACGAGGTTCTTCTTCGTTGTGTTCATACGGCAGTGGTCGTGACTAAATAGTTTGGAGGCAGTAGTGGCTCAGTGGCTAGAGCCCTGGGCTGTTGATGAAACAGTTGTGGGTTTGATACCTGCTCGACAAGCTGCCGCTGTTGGGCAGGGCCACTAACCCTCTCTGTTTCCTGGGTGCCACAGTGATGGCTATCCTCCACTCTGGGTGTGTGTGTTCACTGCACAGATGGGTGAAAGGTAGAGTCTAACACAAATGGTAAATATGGGTGTCTTTGTCTACACTGCCCCCATGGTTTTCAGGGGTACTGCTCCGTTCCGTTCGTCCTTTCAGAAAACGTGTGCAAATATGGACGAAATGAACGCAGAACACTGACCGAAGGTCCAATGAACCGACCTTAGTTTGCTATAAAGGCAGTGTTGTTATCCTCTATGCCACACTAACATTTTGAGCCAATCAGGACAGAGCTTAATGTCCGAAGGCACCACAACAAACCACTCATTTATTAGCATTTATGAGTCTTAATCCAAAAGAACGAAGCATTAGTTGCTTTCCATTGTAACATAAAAAGTAATATCATTGAAGGGGGTGGGAAGGGGGGGGGGGTGTCTCCCTAACATTTAGAAAAAGCCCTGCTGGCACCTGAATGGAGCGGAATGTGTTTTGGGGGAAACTGGGTCGGAGTAATAGAGTGTAAAATGCATGAGCTGGCACTATTCCAAACTCAAAGCCATTTACAGTTGCTGCGTCTGTTTTAGCATCCCGCCTACACTTAATGCCCCCCCCCCAAACCCAGTCTGTGAATGGCTTCCGCTCAAAGCTCTGACTGCTATCTCTTGGTGAAGTCAGGTGTAAGGAAGCCTGCTGCTGGTGGTAATGCTTGTTATTTAATCCATTCAACACACTCACTCTCTCTCTCTCTCTCTCTCTCTCTCTCTCTCTCCCCTCCCCTCAATGGGCTGAGGCTGAGGCTCCTTCCTGCTTTGAAACGCTCTAGTCAAGCGTGCTGGCTCTGGCCGCCGTAATGGGTTTAAGAGTCTCCTGAGCCGCTGTGGCTTCCTGCAGAAATGGCTCCTTCCGCTGGCTCGATGCTTGTCGGGGAATGTGGCAGGTGGCTGGGCTGTGCCTACTTCTTTGTCAGCCCCCCCATCGTTCCCTTCCCTCCACCCCTCCTTTTCTTCTCTCCCCTGAGCAAGAATGAATAACACATTTAACCCCTTCAGCCTGGGCTGTACCGTCAGAACGTCCTGCTGACTTGGTGACATGCTGTGTCAGTGTCCCGGGCGGGAGGTCAGTCTTTGTAGACCCTGAGGAGGACGAATTATACTGGAATGTGATGTCAATACATTACCAAATATACTTAAATTTAAAATTTGAAATCAAATCAATTACAGTACACAGACTGATGGGTGCATTGACACTTTCCTATGGGATCTGAATGTTCAGCTTCGAACGTGATTCAACAATCAGCTTTATTACTACTGATTCATTAAATCCCCCCCACTGATTAGTCTTCCCACAACATACAGCGCATCCCTAAAATGCAGGAATTCCACCATTAATACATTTACGGCATTTAGCAGATGCTCTTATCCAGAGCGACTTACAAAAGTGCTTTGCTATTTACCCAAGAAAAACCTCAGCTAGTTTGAATAGGTTAAAAATTCAAAGATACCTCTAAGTTTAGACATTACTAAACACAAGTCAATAAGGAGACCACTCTACTATTCGCCAAAATACTCTTGGAAGAGGAGGGTCTTCAGTCTGCGTTTGAAGACAGCGAGCGACTCTGCCGTTCGGACACCCAGGGGAAGTTCGTTCCACCACTTTGGTGCAGGACAAAAAAAAGCCTGGACGCTTGTCTTCCGTGGATTTTCGAGCCGAGCCGTACTTGAAGCTCGAAGGGCTCTTGGTGCAGATCGACTTTTGACCATTGCCATCAAGTACGGAGGGGGTGGTCTGTTCTTGGCTTTGTAGGCCAGAGTCAAGGTTTTGAGTCGGATGCGGGCAGCAGCTACGGGAAGCCAGTGAAGAGAACGCAGCAGTGGAGTGACATGGCTGAATTTAGAAGCGTTGAATACGACCCGTGCTGCTGCATTCTGGATAAGTTGCAGGGGCCTGATAGTGCGCAGAGGGAGACCAGCCAGAAGAGAGTTGCAGTAGTCAAGTCTTGAAGTGACGAGTGGCTTAACAAGCACCTGGGCGACTCTCTAGAGAGGAAGGGTCGAATTCTTACAGTATGCTACAGAACCTACAGCGGTGCTCAAGCTAATAGAACTCACTCTGGGGAACCAAAACCAGGACATGCCTGCAAAAGGGTTAAAACAGTCATGTTTAGTACTTTGTTGCATACCTTTTGCATGCAATTGCTGCTGCAAGTCTAAGTATCTTCTCAGGTGATGCTTTGCCAAACCTCTGATGTAGCCATCTGACCTCTTGTTGGTTTTAGGGCCTTGTTTTCTTATGTTTTCTCTCCAGCATATGGACACAGGCTAAATTGATTGAACTTTCCATTGTTTTTCTTTGAAAAACACCAGCTTTGCCTTAACAGTATGTTTGGGATCTTTATCTTGCTGTCAGATGAAGTGCTGCCCAATGAGTTACGGAAGACACTGTTCATGAACCATATGGTGAAGTATTTTAACAGGAAAGTGCCGCTGGACGGTGATGGTTAGCACCCTATAGATAAAGTGGATTTGACAGTCACAGCGAGGGTTAAGTAGTTATACTAATGTCTGGAAATCATCTGAGCTCCTACAATCCCTATGAAAACATGCTACACTTTAGCAAAAGGGGATCTACACTACATAGTACCGTGTTGACATGCAACATTAGCAGCACCCTTCATGGTGCTATGTAGAAACATTTGTGTTAAACAGGATTCTTTGAAGAACCATCTACAACACGTTTTCCATCATAGAGACGATTCATTTATTCATGCAGAACTGTTCATGCATTCACATGGTTCTGTGATTGTGCATGGTTCCACACATTGTACATTTAGAAGGGGGGTACTTCAAGTGTTCTTCAGTAAAGGAGAATTTAAAATGCCTTGTAAAAGGTTCCTCACTATGATAGAAACATGTTGTAGATATTCCTTTAACCAATTCAAAAGGAACCCATATAGCACCAGAAAGGTTGCCACTTTTCTTATGAGCCAAAGAACCTTTTTGCAGTACTATTCACAATCCCTTCTGCTGTACGTTCTTTAACAAAAGGGGTTTTCCCCTGCATTCTGTAGTAAAGCCAACTGCAAACAACCATCTGAATGGTTCTTGCCTGTTTAAAGGGTTCTTTACATACAAACAAAACCTATTTTAGATGTTTCATTATAGAACCTTTCCAACAAATGGTTTTAGTACCAAAAAGGGTGCCACTACTGTTACAAACCAAAGAATCCTTCCCAGTACTATACAGAACCCTTTTTGCCCTGCATTCTTAAAAATGTAGTTCTGTAGCAAAGGCAATCAACCTGAATGTTCTTTACTTGGTTAAGAGTAAAATAAAAATAAAATACAAATAAAAAATATTTTAGATGGTTCATTATAGAACTTGCTAAAAATGCTTTCATAAATCACCACAAAAGGGTCCCACCATGGTTACAAGCCTCACCTCACCTGTCCAGTACTATACAGAAGCCTTTTTACTTGTTTCTACTTGTTCTAGAAATGGGTTCTTTTGGGATTCTAAAGAAAAAGGCAACTTAAAAGAACCATTTGAATGTTTTTTTTTTTTTTACCTGGTTAAAGGGTTCTTTAAATACAAAGAAAACCTTGTTTAGATGTTTCATTATAGAACCTATTTAGAAAAATGGTTTTACACAGTACCAAAAAGTGTCCCACTATTGCTACGAGCCAAAGAACCCTCTCCAGGACTATACCGAACCACTTTTGCTCTGCATTCTTAAAACTGGGGTTCCTCCAGAGTTCTGTAGCAAAGGCAACTCAAAATGAATGTTCAATCAATCTGAATGGTTCTTTACTTGGTTAAATGGTTCTAACTTCTTAAAACACAAAGAACAAATATTTTTAGATGGTTAATTAAAGAACTTTCATAAATCACCAAAATTTATGGGTCCCACCTGTCCAGTACTATACAGAACTCTTTTTGCTGATGCACTAGACAGGAAAAAAAAGGTTCAAATATAAAGGCAACTCAAAATAACCATTTGAATGGTCCCTTACCTGGTTAAAAGGTTCTTTAAATACAAATAAAACTTATTTTAGACAGTTCATTATAGAACCTTTTCAATAAATAATTTTACGCAGTACCAAAAAGGTTCCCACTTTTGAACCTTGAGCCTAAAAGCCCTTTTTGTTAGTCCTATGTAGAACCTTTTTTGCATGTATAATCCTTGCACTGTACTAAAGAACCACTGCTGAAGAGTGTGCACGAAGACGAAGCATCTGTTTAAAGGCTACTGGTCTCTGTTTCACACAGGCAGACCCTCAGAGTTTAAGGTCAAACATTCAACAAGTTAAATAGTAAACAAGCAAGTGTAGGAACTGCCAGTAATTGGGTTATGTGTGCTGCAATTACATTATGGGCTCCAAAAAGCGGTTTGTCTCGAAAGCATATGAGATTTTTATTCTATAATTCACAGGAAACTTGCGCCTAAATGCTCTGCAGCTTGTGCATGCATAGCTCCTTGTATCGTTCTTGGGAAAAGTGACGGTGTTGGTTGAAGGGGCTAGCAGATTTCCTCTAATCTGGCATACTGCGCATTCTCAATTTCCCACACTGATCCGAGACCTTTCCGCTGGGCTTGGCTCGACTCCGGCCTGGACCTCAGGGCTCCTTTTCATGGACACACTATGTTAGTGCTATAAGGGCGAGCTTGTGTATGGTAAAGTGGAATTTACTAGACATAACTAGATACTTAAGCTGTAAGCAGTGAGCTGCCTTGTGTCACAGTGATTTTACCGCAGTTAACCCCTTAAAAAACCCTAGGCTGACGAGCCGAGAGTGTAACTACAAACTTCCATCACCCAAGAATAGCCCCACCAGTTTATACAGAATTCACTGTAGTTACTGAATAATACGCCATGGTGTGTAATAGGCCTTGGAGTGTTAAGGACGTTTTAAGGTGTGAAAATGCAGAATTAAAAAAAAGATACCAATGTTCATGTTACTAAGTAATTTATCTAGCCTAATAACTAAATCTCCCCAGTTTGTTAACAGTAGCACATAGTTGTAAGAGCAACATAATGGCCAAAGATGAATAGCACAATGTTTAGTAACTTGGACTTAAAGGAAAGTGTGCAGTCATTTACATCTAGATTGAGTATCCGGCAGTGGCTCTGAACGACTCCTAGAAACATCTTCATTTTCATTTTAAAACTAAACAAAAATTCATAAAGCCTGGCCTGTGACGTCCAAAATGAGCCGCCACTACATTTCACAGCAGCTAAAACCCCCTAAATGAGTTTTTTTTTTTTTTAGCTTGAAGTTTAACAACTTTTCCTAGAGTGTTCACAACATTTGAGAACGTAAAACGCAAAAGGTGAAACCTTTGTTCAAACTTCCATGAAAGTTGTACACCACCAGGGAACTTTGTCTTCAGGTCATTTCTGAACCTTAAGACAAGGGGAGTGGACAGAATGTTAAAAAAAGAGTATGTATTAACCCACTACGGTTAAAATAGGCATGTATAACTAAACCTAAACCGATTCGATTTAATTTAATTTAAGAATTAGGGGAGCGTGTGGCACGGCCTATTCTGTGGTAAAGAGAACACGTTGGTTATATAGTTAACGAGGTCCAGGTTTAGCACTGGCTCGTGTGTCTAAGTCACAGAATTCTAACTAATACAGTATTAACGCTGCATAATTCTCTGAGCCTCCCCAGAGAACCCATGTCAACCCGTATTTATATTATACCGTCACAGTTAACCCAAAGTATAACAAAGTATTTCTTTTTAACTCACACATACACTCACATACAGATAAATATGTACATATGTATACATACACATATATGTATACATACACACATATCTATATATATATATATATATATATATATATATATATATATATATACATTTTCATATTTTTTATTTTATTTTTTAACTTAAATTTTACTTAAATGTAACTTATTCTATTTTTATTTTTATTTTCTTTTTCTTTTGCACTTTACTTCATTAAGTTAAGGTTTAGTTAAGTTTAAATTTAGATCTTTATTGTATAGCTTTGATGTGGGCAGACTGTCAAAAAAGCATTTCACTGCAAGTTATACTGTGTATTACTATGTATGTGACAAATAAAATTTGATTTGATTTTGATTTGATTTGATTTGACAAACAAAGTTTACATTTTTATTTGTCACAGAGATGTGCAGGTAGTTTACAGGTTGTGTGTGTAAAATGCATTAATCTCACTCAAATAAACCATAATTCGAATTTTGAGATCTAGATGTTAGATTTTACCCTGTTCTTAATACGATATGAAAACTAAAAACAAAAAGATGTCCCTGAACCTCAGCAGTCAAATAAAGTAGTCATGTCCAGACTGAAACCCCTGGTATGAAGCGAACTTCTACGATATCTTCAGAATCTCAGTTTTCCACCAAACTTCACCCAGTGTCCTAGAGGTAAACAGGGATTTGAAAAGCTGCAGTCTCGCTTCCACCGGCCTTTTGCAAGTGCTGTGGGGCACAAAAGGCTGTGCTCTGCCTCTCTCTGTGGTGAAACCAGCCGTGTTGTTGTTTTGTGCCTAGCCTTCACGCCTTGGCTGTCACGCACTGCTGAGGGTGGATGGAATGTGGAAGAGTGGAGAGCTGTGATGATGGAGGTGCTGCTGGTCCTGTGTGAAAGAAAGGCCACCCCCCCCTCTTCCATCCTTACCTACAGTTGCGTGCCAAAAAGCCCGTCCCAGCTAGATGTCAGCCTGGCTGGTTTCAACAGTCACTCTGAAGATTTGATTGCATGGTTGAGTTGTATCTGAAAGAAGATGATTTGCTGGAATTGTTAAGCTGGACTTCTTTCAATTTACAATAACCTCAGAATATGGTTTACGTTCAGAGAGGACACTTAGGATAAATTGGAAAGGACAGTGTAGTGATTGGATAGTTTGGATACGTTTCAAATTATCACAAACTATCCACAGTGCCATTTGGAATAACCGGGATTTTGCAATCAATAAAAAACAACAATTTTTCATTCAATTTTCCATCGAGGACTGAAAAAGGCATCACATATATTAAGCACATATTTTACACCACCACCTTCTAGTCCCTTCCACATTTAACCCAACATATAGTATTTGTATCATTTCATACAATACCACCAGCTAAATTCTCAAATCATCATCAAATTATTATAGTATATATATAGCCAGCTTTATGGCCATTTCTGCAATAAAAAAATAATATCAAATACATAAAATAATAGCTAAATTAAATCAGTACCCTACTGACCAGACGTCAATATCTGAAATTAGATGTGTAAGTTTAATCCCTACATAACCAGCAGCACTAACCAACAACTTATTCAGTATAAGGCCTTCCGCAGAGTACTTTACAAGCTCAGCAATCTGTACACGCTGCACCTAGAACACATAGAACATGGATATTCACGCTATGTGGCACTGCACACCCATGTTCTGGCAAGACATTATCAACCTCCTATCTCCACTGTAATCAGTCTTATCCATCTATCACCTTTACTTACATATAAGCAACCGTTACGACAAAAGAAAACAACAGAATACTTCCTGTAGAGCCTGTATCACTTCCAGAAAAGACTTTCTGCATCGCTCTGTACAAATAACAAGTACCAGAATCATAGAGACACTAAACACAAGATATAATCCCCCCCAGAGCCAGCCCTCAAACTAAAACCTCTCATATCCACAGCACAGCACTTCTATTCAAAGTTCTATTCAAGTTTCATCATTCATTTTTTTCCAGGGATTTTCAAAACATATATCTATTTAATGTCAAAGTGGAAACAGATTTCTACAAAGTAATGTCAATTAATTATATCAAATAGATCATTTAAAATAAGTAAATAGACTACTAACATGACTTGATCATTTTAAAGATTCACCCAAAACCCTTTTTTACCATAAAAGTAAATGTATCAATTACTAAGTCACATAAATTAATGCTGAAGACAGTGTTACAATTAAACCTTCCCAAATTATTATTTTATATTACACTAAATTGTCTTATAAATAAATATTTACAGTATCCTCCTACCATTTCATGCTCATTCTTGTGGTTTTAACATACATCACATACATTAAAAGAATCAGAATTTTACATTCATTTCAGGATCATGTGACTGCCAGTTTCTTAAAGCCCACCTGTGACCTGTTAGATTGATTATTTAAACAACTGATTTACTGATTGAAACAAATGATCCGAAGTAAGGATGTCCCGATCCGATCCAGTGGTAAACCACGTGCCTGCATTTGTTTTTAAACCAGCACTGAAGAGCGCATTCAGAAGAGTGGGGGCTCACGCTAATGCTAATAGCGTAGTTTACAGTAAGTTTACCTTACTGTAAACACACACACACAGGAAGTGATTTGACTGCATTGTTTTAAAGGAGCTGATTGGTCAGGCAGGAGAGTCAGGCTGGATTATAAGATTATAAAGCACTAGAACAGTCATTTGTAAGAAAAAATCTCTACTAACCTAAATGAAATCAGTCCAGAATGTCTTATTATTGAAACTGCTACTAAAAATAAAGGGACTTTACTGAACGTTTGAATCAGCAGCTCATCGTAGCTAAACTGTGTGGCTGTATTATTTATACAGTTAAGCATGGTGGTGGTAGTATCATGGCCTGGGCTTGCATGGCTGCTTCCCGCAAGGGTTTACTAATCTTTATTGATAATGCACCTCATGGTGGCAACAGCAGGACCAATTTAAAAGTCTACAAGACATTGCGTGTTAATTTACAGGGAAATGCAGTGTAATAATTGAGAGGAACGTCATCATGATGTAAAAAATTACCCGAAACACACTGTCAACACAACAAAAGATCTCATCATTGAGGGGGAAAAAAGTACAAGTCAGTCAACAGGCCAATTGAGTACACATTTCACCTCCTAAAGAGAAGATTGAAAGGATGCCTGCCCCCCCCCCCCCATTTGGAGGTTCTTCAGTTTGAGACTGTAGAGGAACCTGAAATCTGACCCATCGTCTCAAAGCACTGCACATTCCAATACTCTTCATTTTAGCATGATGATATATTTGCTGATCTACTTAATGATGCAAAATAAACACACCAGGGTTTGACACAGTCTCTTTTCACTAATTATATTCAGTTGGACGCAGAAATGTGAAGTATTTAAGTAAAAAAAAAAAAAAAAAAAAAAAAAAAAAAACAGAACAAGGAAATGTACACTACAAACATGCCTGAGCTAAAGGACTACGTTTGGGGCTTTAAATCTTTGGCTGAATTATCCCTTTAAATGAAGCTGAAGTATTTCTGAGCTGCTGGAGAAGAGACAGAGAAGTAAGAGACAGTGCTAAGCAGTCCTCAGCTGTCACCCCCCCCCTTTTTCCTGTCCTCGAGGTATAAGGAGACTGCAAGTCGGAATTTGGAAAGATAGAGGACAGCTCCTTCCCTTGAGTGGAGTAACTCAATCCTTGAATGAGGCCTCTGTCTGGGTCTGTCCATCTCTTTCTCCCTCTCTCTCTCTTTTTCTTTATCTCCTCCCCAAAGTCCACCCCCCCCCCCCACCCTCCCCCGCTTTACATCTCACCTCTGCAGTGGCTCTAAATGCTTATTCAGGTGGACAGCCAGTGTTTTAGCCCACACCTTAACCCAGGGCACTTAATTAACAGCTCCCATTTGATGGGCTAGCACCAGCTCCAATATCAGCAGTGTCTTCGCTGGCGATGTGATTGATGGCCACGTTGGATGTGGAAAAGCTTGCTGCGTTTGAGGAGAAGAAGGGCATTGAATGTCACAGTTTGACTCCTGGCACGCTCTTTGATGTGTATTCCACAATATTTGTACTTCAGGTTCGGGCAGGCCCCAGCCACCGCAAAGGTTTTTTTTTCTTCTGCTGAAGATTCTGTAGAAACCCAGCAGACAGCAGACATCCATTTGGCGTTAGAAAGATGTTGGACACCAACGTTGGATGGATATAGAATAAAAAAAAAAACAGCATTGGATCAACATCAAGCTCCAACATTAATGTTGGACGTTGGTTACAACTTAACATCCTACAAAGTTAGAATTTGACATCAAGTGGACATAAATTCGGAGGTTCAGCAATGGTAATTAGACATTGTCCTGACACTGCTGTTTGTTTACCTGATGTCACAACCAACATTCAACCAGATAACATCGTCTATCAACACAATGTTCAGTCGATATGATAGTCAGGAGTAAAGGAGGATATCGTTTATTTTGATCGTCATCTGATTTGAGTTCAAATGTTACTGAGGTTTCCACAGTCTGTACTGTGTGTACAGTAAAAAACAAACAAAAAAAACTAGCTCCTATGTGTGGACAGAAAGTTTAGATTGCATGTAAATGTAATTTATTATGTAATGAAGTAAATAATTAATGATGTACATTAAAATAGCACAGCAAAACGACAGCAATAACTCAACGGTTAATGGGTGGCTGCTGCAGTGCAGATCTGACCCTGTTGCATATCCAAAATAAATAAATAAATAAATAAATAAATCTTTTCCTCCCACCTACTCTCTCACCCACCCACGCACGCGCGCGCGCGCGCGCACACACACACACACACACACACACACACACACACACACACACCACTTATAGCCCACTTGTTTCAGATGGCAAATATGCAGCACCGGAAGCAGCAGGAACACTCTATCAGTGCGCTATCTCAGCTCCTGTTTGCTCTGCCTGCCTTTATCTGTCACATGAGGGCTGCCCGGCCACATAAACATGGCCCTGAAGCATTGCACCCTGGGATAGCGCCAGGTGCCACGTGAATGGATAAGCGCTGCCCCTCTCTGCAAAAAAAAGAAAAAGTACTTGCATAAAAAAGGTAAATACAGTGAGGTCCTTGCATGCAACTGAGGAGGACTGGACCTTGTTGTGGGATTTGCTTGACGCAATATACTGTCACTGTCACTGCTGTAGATCCCTGATAGATTTAAAGCTTGTCCAGCATGCCACAGAGGCCTCCTTCCATCAAATAGACTTTCATATAAAACAATTGCAGGTGTCCTGTCTAGAACATTGACTACAGCACCTTGCCATTCAACTGTCACAGTGCTTTGGTGTCAAATCCTCCGTGAAATGTACCAGGCCAAATTGTCTACAGTGGTGGTGAATAGAAACAGACGTCTGAAGAGTTCAATACTTTTAAAAGCTCCTTCACACACGCTTTATTACACGTAATGGTTATAAATACACAGCGTGATGCCTGAGACATTGCTTTACAATAGTTTTGGGATAAGCTACTGGCCAAAAGCATATTTGTAAAAGACATGCAGGACGTTGTAAAGCAAAATAGTCCCCAAAAGAAAACCTAGGCCTATTATTTGGAATTGCACATTATATTACTGTGAAATCCTGTGAAATTCTGTGAAGTGAGCTTGGAGGGGAATGGGTCAGGGATGCCAGACTTCACTGTTGAGCCTTTTGGACGAAAGACAAGGAAGGTGTCTACCTGATGACCCCTGTGAAGAGCTTGCAGAGTAGTGGGTGATTAAAATATGGATGAAGGGGATTGCCTGGGCACTACTGTATGTGTAACCCCAAGTAGTGCAACTCCAGGTTTTGTCAGCTTTTCTGTAGTATTTCACTTTAATACGTTTCAACATAAACCTTCTTCATAAGATAGGGCTGACTACTCTGTGGTTGAGACAATGGACCATGAACCTGCCAGTATCTTCCAACTAATATAATAAGAACTTTTGACAAAATAGGTCTGAGTACTTGTTGGTTGAGGTGGGCGTAATTCAGCGAAGCACTGACGAAGGGAAGGAACCCCTGTGAAGAGTTTCCAATGTAACTTGATTATGGATATGGGTGGAGGGAATGGGCTGGGCCCTATGGGTAATCCCAGGTATTAGATGCAGGATTTTGTTGTTCTTTTCTTGTAGTATTTCACATGCTACATCAATTTTACATAAAAAAAAACAGAAGATGTGTAGTTTACTGGTGGTTTTGGATAGTACATAAAATGTCTACACATTTGTGTTGTAGACATCGTGATATCTGGTTTCATTCACCTCCACTGTAAAGAAAACTCACATTGCACATTTTCTAATAATGATCAGTTTCACACCAAAAACACTCTGAATGACTCTTAGAAGCCTAAAGGGATTACTGTGCATTTTGCATCAACTTAAAAAATAAACAATGACATAATTAATTACTTTAATATTCAAATTTGATTTTCCTGCAGTATTATCAGGTCTTGACTGAGGTTTGGTGTCAAGAAATGATAAAAAATTTCACTGTTATCACTGTTGAGGACCACGACGTCCGATGGCGAATGCTCTCTTTTCAGCTTCAGGGCCGCTGCCTCTCCTCTACCATGCGGGGCAACGAACTGCAGTTAGCTCCTCTCCTCTACAAACTCCAATGAGAAACAGACCTGGTGGCAAATCAAAACATCCTCCGTAGAATTATATTATGAGAGGAATAAACAAATGGTTCTGATGCCCAAGGATAACTGCCGGGGCCAAGCACGCTGATTGAAAGTAATGATAACATCACAACTGAAACGGAGTTGCCGACAGAAAACTAGAGGACTGGGAATTTCAAGGAATGGAAAGTGCGCTATAACAAGCTCAGACTGCGCTTGAGCCCCCCACCCCGTGAATGACAAGGGCCCCGGCATAACCATCAGTAAATAAAACGTGGCTGTAAAATTAACTACAAGACAGGTCCAACAGGAATCCCTAGCGGCACTTCCTGCCTTTCAGAGGCCATAAACAAGGCTTAAACAAGCCAAGCTGGCTCCAGCTCATATCCCACGGCAACGGGCTGGGGTCACGGTGGCCCCTTCTGCCTGCCCGCTCCGTCGGAGGCCTGGACACAGTGACGACATGGACGAAACCACCGGAATTGAATGGGGGGCTCTTTATGTTTAGTTACCAATCTTACTTCTCACTGGAATGCAAATGTTTTAGGGCTGTTTAGAGATTAAAGCTTGAGTAACGTCTTTGTTTTCATGTGCCTCACTTTTTATTGTTCACGTCTAACAGCAGCTTGATATAATAGAGGAAGAGAAAGTAACTTGCCTATTTGAAGTATAAAAGGGCATTTCCTCCGTTTGTGCCCATTAGCTCCATGACCACTTCTTGCTGTGTAATATTCCATATCAACTACAGATGTATGTTTGTTTAGTAGTAAACACACACACACACACACCTCTGTAGCTAATCAATCATAAAATACAATTTCTGCAAAGTCAGGACATAGTAACATCCCACTGAAAGAAATCACAGCTTGCAAACGCCACACTTCTTCGCGGAAGGCCTCTAGTTCTAAGATCTTGTCTCAGGTCTATTCATAAACTGTCTGTGATGTTTAGGTCAGAAGCCACTTCTAAATTGTGGAATACATTCTTCCCCTATATATATATATATATATCTTTCCCCTCCGCAATTAGGTACTGCCATAACCACCTAGCACCACCACTAGCAAAGCTTCTGACACTAAGAGACTAAAAACTTAACACATGCAGCATTGGCAGGCAACCAGCACATCCCCAGCCAGACATTGCCTCTTTTTGAACTGCCACCGATGCAGCATTGGCAGGCAGCTGGAACATCCCCGGCGCAGCCTGTTAGCACCAGCTAACAACATCACTTCAAGATGGCCAGCTGTACTCTTTCAGACTTTGACCGCTGATGACGGGATTTGAACTCGCAACTCTTGGGCCATAGTGGTAGTACATTAGGCCGCTGAGCCACTCAGATGCCCTTGATTTTTCCCCTTACGTAAAAAAAAAACCCAAAACAAAAAGAAGCCAAAACTGTCCAGACTAGACTCGCCTACTCTTTTGGTATACACAGACTGAGCGTGTCAGCTTATTTTTGCGGAGTGTTCTTGGTTTTCCAGATTTTATCCTGATCTCCACAATTCCTTAAATTCCATTTTCCAAGAATACAATCAATTATGAAAAAAAATGCAAAATACAGTTAAACTGCTTGTTACCCCATGACAAAATTCATGATGATTTGTCTGACTTAACATATTTAGAGAGGATGGGGGAATTAAAGTCACTGCTAGAAGTTAAATCACACTTGATTTAATTTCATAAAGCACTTTCATGGGCCAAACCAGGTGTTGGATGGTTGCTGCAAATGACACTGGACTTCTTTATGGAGAAGTTTGCAAATGGTTACATGAACATAGACACATAGAAAATCACTACTTAAAATCACTACTTATAAACTCTTAATATCCACATTCAAACTCTACTTGGGAGAACTTAGTCAGCCCATAAATTCTGGCCCATTGTCAAGCTTAAAGGCGGAGGAGCCCATCATGAGATGTGCTGAGTGGAGGCTTTGGTGGAGCTTATTGTACAACAATGTCCATTAAGCCATAAAAGCCATTCCGTGTCTTCCACCCCTCGCCTGGCTTTTATGGTACTGCCCTTGGTAGGAAATGCCACTTGAGTTTCCCCGGGGAACACATGAACTCTAAGAGGGGCTCCAAATCGCTTTGATGGCTGTCCGGAGACAGACGACGGCCAGCGGAGGAGGTTGGCAGGGGGGTAGAGGCTGATTAGAGCTTGACCCAGAGTTTCTCCCACCTAACTATTGCTAACTACCTCAGCTAGAGGAACCCCAGCTATGTTCCTTTTGTAACACAGAGGGAAAAGTATTTTGGAGAATTTTTCAGAGGACTGGAGTGGCCCAAAAAAAAAAAAAAAAAAAAAGAATCCTTTCAGTGGCCTCCGCTGGTGGCCTTCAGCGATATGTTAAAGTGATAGAAGCTGCAACGTTGTTGCACAGTGCAGTCTCCAAATCGAATTTCCACAGAGCTGTTCCCCAGTTGTTTATACGCAGGAGCATCTGGAATATTAGTGTGCCCTTGAAACTATTTCCTGGCAGTTATTTGCACAGTGACCACATCGTTTTTTGTTTTTTTTTAAAGATCCTCTCGTGTTTGGTTGTGACAATGACTCTGACAGGATTGTGAATGAGTACACAGGCTTTGCTGCCTGTATATATAAGTAGAAAGAGTAACTGAGCCCTGCTTAAAAAGCCCCCACCACCCCCCCAACCCCTCAGTTGTTTTTCCTAAACACCGGATTTTCATTTGGAACTTGGGAGGGAGCAGTGCTGACAGTATTTATAGCCTGGTGTTCTAACCAAAATTATCAGTGTACCACAAAATAACTTCCTTAGTCCTGGCCACAAAATAACAGGATGCCTTCAATTGTGCGTATTTATTAATTTTAGCAAGGGATTGCTAGTTTTATAAATAGCCATACTCCTGCAGCCCTCCAAAGTCGGCTGTATAAACTTCCTCTCCCTCTCTCCTTCTCTTCACTAGACTGACAAGGCTTAAAAATGAGTGGGTGACAGAACACTGCAGACAGTTGTCCCACTAGTGGGCTGCATCGTTGCCCTGGGCTGGTGTCTGGCCTCTATTAAGGTTCCATTCCACCAGGTCGGAGGTGGGAGGTCAAAGGCTGCATGTTAACGCCTAAGCTCGGGAGGTCCTTTCTGCTTGGCTGGCCATCACCACCTTGTACCAGCAACTCCTATGAACCTAACCTTGACGTCTTCAAAAATAATTTGCAGTGCACATTACAATATTGTGTTACATATTAAAGGTTAAACGGTTCAGTGACATATTGAAGACGTCCAGAATGACCACACTGAGGTTCTTTTGATCCCACCCAATGACCGTAGAAAACATGGACGCCATGTTTCCAAAAAAAAAAAACACAAAAAAAACAAAAGAAGCCAAAACTGTCCATACTAGACTCGCTTACTCTTTTGTCATACCTGCACTCTTCTCACAGCCTGAGCGTGTCTCAGACTGCCTTCACTGAGCTTACAGTGCTAAAGGTATACCCCAGGTATACCCCTGGATACCCAGTTTGTCTTGGAAGTGTTAAAGAGCAGCTTGTGTCAGTTCCACTACAACTCAGCTACTGTATGTAATGAACAGAATAGGGGGCGGAGGAGAATATTGTGATAGAAAAATGTGCTGTTTTGTCATTGAACAATAAATAGATGGGTGGAGCTACACATAATTTTGGAACCAGCCAGCAGAGGTGCTAGATATGTAGCTGCAGGGATGTTGTGCTGTCCATGGTAGTTTATTTGATGTGCAAAGGCCTTTAGTCTAACTCCTGAAGTCCTACCCAATGTGCTTGGCTCTATGTACCTGGGCAGCATGGGAATTCAGCATGGATCATTTTCTGTCAGGGAACAATGTAACCAAAGAACCCATTTTTCAAGAGGCACGATTACAAAAATTACATGTATTTTTTAAATTTACAAACATGATTAGGTTTTGTAGAAGGCCCTGAGGGTTCTCCTCTGGTACAGAACCTTCACATTATGTGGACATTCTTTAAACCTGAAAACAGGTCTCATTTACAAAAACAGTTCTTTAAACATCCATCTGTTGAAAGGTTCTTAAGGGGAAAAATGGTTCTTCTATGGCCTCGGTCCAAAGACCATCTTTGGTGCCTTTATTTTAAAGTGAGTAAATGAAGTAAAGAGTTCTGCTCATCAGATACACCATCACATATGGAATCAATGTCCAAAGTCAACAGATGCACTTAGCATCTGTTATCACCATACTGTATCATATGTTTTTAGTTAGCAGTGCTCCCAACAACTCACTTGCGGCCTCGACCTCCTCTGTCGATCGACTGCATTCATACAGTAGTCATCTACGCTTCCAGACTGTACTGAGCTGTAATACCCTGTCCTAACAGGCTAGGCCAATAAAATAAAAAATAAAACAAAACAGGAAGTGCTTTGCTTGCGAGAGGTAGTACCGGTATGCCTCATTCCACTATTCACTCTCTCCACCTCCCTCACACTGGCCTCCTAGGCTTCTCTGCAGCCCCGCACAGGGCCTCTGGGTCAATAAATCTCAGGGAGGACGTCTGTACCACGCAAACGTAATAGCAGACCCTCCGGCTGGTGAAGATGTTAGCATCTGTGCTGCAGGCCAGCGGCAGGAGACATTAGGTCACCTGATCCATCGCTAACTGACAGAGGAATATGGAGTCAAGATGTTAGAGAAGTAAATCTTGTAAGTGTACATTAAGCCAGCTTCCGTCAAAACAATCCAGCACAAACTGTTCCCTATGCCAGGGTAACATCTTCATGTAAACATTTAAGCATTGTGGCACAATGAGCTAGCATCAGATGCTAACACTAGATAGTTAGCGTATTGCATTTCGATGTTCCTAGCACAGCTTTAACCCAGTTTCATTTTTTAACAGCAAGAAAAAAAACCCCAAATAAATCTGGGCTTTCTAGTGTCTGATAACAATCCAATAATGCATCGCAGTAAGTAGACTCTTTTGTCATACCTGCACTCTTCTCACAGCCTGAGCGTGTCTCAGACTGCCTTCACTGAGCTTACAGTGCTAAAGGTATACCGCAGGTATACCCCTGGATACCCAGTTTGTCTTGGAAGTGTTAAAGAGCAGCTTGTGTCAGTTCCACTACAACTCAGCTACTGTATGTAATGAACAGAATAGGGGGCGGAGGAGAATATTGTGATAGAAAAATGTGCTGTTTTGTCATTGAACAATAAATAGATGGGTGGAGCTACACATAATATTGGAACCAGCCAGCAGAGGTGCTAGATATGTGGTTGGTTAGCCCTTCAGGTGCTGGGCCTATGTGTCAAAATAACCTCCAACGTAATTAGAAACAGACAAAAGAATTTCACATGAAAAATGTGACACTAGGCCTTCTGGAAGTTCTAGATATGCCAGAAACTGTGAAGACGAGCTGTGGCCTACCAGGTCTCAGTTAGTTGTGACTCTTTACTGTAACAAATAGTTAAAGAACGCCAACATACTAGAGCTGGGCAATATGGTGATATTTTATCGTATCGTGATACATTTTATCATGATAACAATATGCTTTTCTAGGCATATCGAGGACAGTGTTAGTGCTTAGTAAACACTGATCAGCTACAGGTTTCATTACCAACAGTGGAATTAGACTGGTTTAATAAGATGAAGAGCAGCATATGTTGCATAAAAAGACTATCTGAATAGTAGTTTCTAAGAATCTGTTACTACTGATGTATTTAGTCTATGATTACATGTATCGTGATAGATATCATGTATCGCAAAAGAAGTCTTTAAATATCGTGATATAGTATTTTTTACCATATCGCCAAACCCTTCAACATACTTAGCACTAACTGCTATAGTTAATATCAAGAACCGGCAGAAAGCAGGATTATTGTAGAGGTGTTTATTATTGAGTTTTCTAGCCCAAAATGAAGACTGTTGTTAGCCTGCCTCATAAACCTTTGTATTCTTCTACTACAGCAATGTTGGTTCACTCTGAAGGGCTGACCTTTGGCTGTTTGGACGACACTGTTCCTTAAAAATACCTGTTGTTTTTCACCTGCTGGGTAATCTGTCTGTTTTTCACCAAACTACAGTGTATTTTAATACATGTGCTACATAGTGCTACTTCAATGAAGTCTATACTTGCATCATTTGATCTGGCATGCCTGACTGGATTGCCGATGTAACACCGAAACCAAGGTTTGACACTGGTACCACGTCTACGTGGATATCCAGGTCAGAGAGCAGGGGTGTACCTACTTGGAGAGTTACCCATAACCCTTGACCATATACAGGGCTGTGTTTGCGTTCCAGGGAGTACTTGAGGGACTGCCTGTGGTACGCCTGCATGGGTGCACTTGCGTGTGTCTGTGTATTTCTCTGTGGAGTTGCCCTGGTTGCACAACCATCTTCAGGCCTGGTGCTTTGGGGCTCTACACTTGTTAATCTCGACACTGTCCCGCTGTCAGGCTAATGAAAACAAACAGAGAATTGATCGCTGGCGTTTGGCGAGCGAGCCGAGCTCTGGGGGAGCGGCGAACGTCACGGCAGCCTCACCTTTTGCCAAGAAGCATTCGTTCATCTCCTGCCGCTTGTCAGCGAGCCTTTTATTTATCCTGGAGGAAGGATGTTACACTTCGTCTCTGGTAGAGCATGTCAGTGAAGAATTCTCTCCGGCGACTGAAGCGCCAGCCTGACATCATTCTGTCACCCACTCGGCCCCCTCTGCTCAGCCTGAGGTGCTGCCACATAGCAGAAACTGCTGTGCAGGCACTGCGCTGACTTGTTGCTTCTGTTTAGAACAGAAGACAGACATGGTATTGACTGACATACAACTGTTATCTTCGACCACACAGTCCGATTGTTAGAAAAGTGCTTTACCCATGATGTGAACATCTGAGAACTAGTTTTTTCATCATGCCTGTATCATTCCGTTACCCACAGGCTACAAGTACAAGTAGGCACACAAAGAATTACAGAAAGAAGTTTTGTTTGGCAATAACAGGGCAATTATTTCGAGCTTTGGCCAAAAAGTAAAATGTCCAACTTACAGGATTACAGGATTTGTAGAATACAGTTAAACAAGTTCTCCCATTGGTTGGGGCTTCACAAGCAGAACTGAAGCCCTAAACCCCCAACACAATTAGAGAGTGACGGCAGGAATCAACCACTCACTGTTTAATGCACCATGGATGGGACTAATTAATAAGACAAATGTGCCTTTTTGGAGGTCCTACAAACAGTACTGGTCAAAAGTTTGGACACTCATGGCTGAATGTGTGCTAATCATCCCAAAAACATTTGATCCAAATGCTAGGGTGGCCGTATAGAGGGTACATTGGGGACACACATGTATCCACCGTAGTTAGGATGTTGTGACTGGGGGCTATTGAAGTAGCTATGTGTTTGTATGAGGGAGAAAAAAAGAACTCAAATGTTAATGTTAATGTGCATTTACTAAGCATTTACTCATTAGCCTATATGACTAAATCATCCCCGGTCAGGTGGTGATCCGCACACACTCAGCCAGGTGTGTTCAACCCTTTGGTCATGTTTTTCAATCAGGAAGATCATTTATTTGTGTTTTATTGAGTTACTTGTACAGTGAGATCAACTGGTAGTGAGATCATGGTAGTCCTAAAACACCGGAGATAATAGTCAGGTTCAGGTCATCTTTACTGTACATCCTGTACATTTGCACTCCTGGACACTACTGACACTTAAACCAAATAAAACCAATATATGCACATGTTTATTCAGTATTGTCATCTGTCTGCTGATACCCGCTCCTCCTGCACTTTATTTATTCCTTATTCTTTATCATTTATATCCATCAATCTGTCTAGAATGCTTAGAATAAATGAATAGTAAGCATTTTGTGGTTTTCTTTTTTTTTTTGTCATTTCAGATATTAGATACACATTGACAGGCGTTCTGTGCATCTAGTTGTGCAGACTAGAGCTGAATATTATTATTATTGTTGTTGTTTTTTTAACTTCTTATGTAGTGGATTTTCCTCAGGAAGCCCCTCCACACCCAAAGATCAGATGGGACATGGAGAACATTCCGTGCCTCCAGAAGGTTTTCTCCACCATTAGAGGCTAAAGCTTCGGGATGTTTAGGGAAGAAGGCCCTGTGATTGATTCCATTCCTATGGCGCTGCCTTTGAGTCGTGCGTTCTTAGGTTATTATCTATCAGGATGTTTTCACCGCCCCCATGAATGAAAGATCACAGCTTCTTGCCTTCTGGGAACTGGTAGAATGCTTTTGTGATAGCATTGTTGCAGGGCCCATTTTAAGTAAATTGAG
Organism: Salminus brasiliensis; assembly: GCF_030463535.1. Classification (NCBI taxonomy): domain Eukaryota; kingdom Metazoa; phylum Chordata; class Actinopteri; order Characiformes; family Bryconidae; genus Salminus; species Salminus brasiliensis. The sequence continues at coordinate 24,988,958 of NC_132895.1, forward strand.
CGCTAAGGGTGGCCGTGCCGGACGTACATGGAACACTGCCAGCTGCTTCTTACTCAATTTCTCCTGGATTTTAAGAGGAAAATTAAAAAACAAAACAAAAAACAACGTACTGCGTACAGCAATCGTACGATCAGCGATGTTGTAGACTCGGTAGTTGCACAATTTGCCTGTAAACTCAAGTGTAACAGATTAACCATGGCATGTTTGGTGTCCACATTTGCATCTTTAGGTTTTTAACTGGATCAATGAGGTTAGCGTTGCTAACAAACACTAGAAGTCAATAAGCACCCAAAATGTTTTCCATGAACACATGCTTTTTTCAGCCCACTCAAAATCCATCCAATCCTCATCAAGACTATTTGATGTGGTTTATGTGAACTATACAAATGAACAACATTAGCTGTTAGCTGAAGGCTGGGGCAGTCGTTGTAGACACTATGTGGTGTGCCACATTCACAAGTACAGGCAGAAAAAAAGCTTCGGAAATGTAACTATTGCTTTAAGCTCCTTTGTTTGCTTTGGCAGTGTTCTGTTTTTTTGCAGAGAAGGAAAATTCAAGCATCAGATATCTTGAACGTTCTGTAGCACTCATATGGTTGCATAACACCTGCATTCATCTGCACAGTGGAGTTTTGCAAATTTTTTTCATTTACGGTAAATTATGCCATGCCCTAAACCAGGGGTTTCTTGCCAGCACCCACATGTAAAGGCAGCGGTCATCTGGTCAACCACCAAATATTTTGTAAAGTGAAAAAAGTCTTTTTTGCTCAGCATACTATTCCATCCTTCAACAAACGCAATAAAAGACCATGTTAAAATAATGAAACATACAGAGATCTACACTGTTCCTACACTATTCATTCCGATGGGAAAACATCTGCACAAAAGCCACTACGGAAACCATATGTTTGATCAATAATCTGCATACAAGCCCGACTGAACCGTCTGTAAGTGAAACAGTGTCCAGCCTGGTCTCAAGAGGAATTCATTCATATGCAACACAAAGACCACTTCAGGATTCGTACACTGTGCAACATACAGAACTACATACGTACTGACGAAACCCAGACACACAGAAGTGTAGTAAACAAGCAGTGTAATTATATTACCTCAACCCACACCTGAACATAAACATGTCCTTAACCTACTACACCTACACCTAATTCTAACCTACTTAACCTACAACACCCAAATCTAACCTTAACCTACTTAACCTACTACACCTAAATCTAACCTACTACAACTCAACCTATTTCTAACCTTAACCTAACCTTCACTAGAACACAACCTTCTACACCTAAACCTGACCTTAAACTTCATCCTAAACTTAATCTGAACCTATTTCAAACCTTAACCTAAACTACACTTAACCTAACCTACACCTAAACCTAACCCTCAACACCAACCTTAACCTACACTATAACACAACCTTCTACACCTAAACCTATTTCTAACCATAACCTAATCTACATAACCTACACCTTAACCTTAACCTATACTTAACATATCCTACACCTCAGCTCAACCTACTACATCTAAACCCAACCTTAACCTACTTCACTTAAACCTATTTCTAACCTTAACCTAACTTAAACTTAACCTAACCTACACCACAACCTAACCTACTACACCTGAACCTAATTTTAACCTTAATCTAATCTACACCTCAACCTAAACTAACCTAAACCTAACCTACTACACTTAAACCTAATTCTAACCTTAGCCTAACCTAAATTTAACCTAACCTAACCTACACCTCAACCAAAACCCAAGCCTAACTTACTCTAAACTTAACCTAACCCCCAACCCTAGCCCTAAACTTAACCACAGTAGATATGAAAGTCTTACGGGTTCAGCTTAGCTCTCCATCCATCATTTCCTTTTAAGAAGCTCCATAACAGAGAGCAGCAGCATGAACGCAGCTGTAGCAACACTGTTCACTCCATTCTTCTTCCAGTACATGGCAGACTGGTTACGTGCGTTTGGCACAACAGCGCCACCAGTGGACAGGAGCTTTTTTGGGAATTGTTAAATACGTACAGATACATACAGTACAGTACATATCTTTGTACAAATGTTACGAATGTCTTGGGATAATACCCTGATACCCTGTGTGGAAGTCATGAAACCTTGTGATAACTCTATGAAATTAACCTACTTCACCTAAACCTAACCTACTACAACTTAACCTAATTCTAACCTTAACCTCACCTACACCACAACCCAACCTACTACACCTAAACCTAACCTTAACCTACTTCACCTAAACCTATTTCTAACCATAATCTAATCTACATAACCTACACCTTAACCTTAACCTATACTTAACATATCCTACACCTCAGCTCAACCTACTACATCTAAACCCAACCTTAATCTACTTCACCTAAACCTATTTCTAACCATTATCTAATCTACATAACCTACACCTTAACCTTAACCTATACTTAACATATCCTACACCTCAGCTCAACCTACTACACCTAAACCCAACCTTAACTTACTTCACCTAAACCTATTTCTAACCATTATCTAATCTACATAACCTACACCTTAACCTTAACCTATACTTAACATATCCTACACCTCAGCTCAACCTACTACACCTAAACCTAACATTAACCTACTTCACCTAAACCTATTTCTAACCTTAACCTAACTTAAACTTAACCTAACCTACACCACAACCTAACCTACTACACCTGAACCTAATTTTAACCTTAATCTAATCTACACCTCAACCTAAACTAACCTAAACCTAACCTACTACAACTTAACCTAATTCTAACCTTAACCTCACCTACACCACAACCCAACCTACTACACCTAAACCTAACCTTAACCTACTTCACCTAAACCTATTTCTAACCATAATCTAATCTACATAACCTACACCTTAACCTTAACCTATACTTAACATATCCTACACCTCAGCTCAACCTACTACATCTAAACCCAACCTTAACCTACTTCACCTAAACCTATTTCTAACCATTATCTAATCTACATAACCTACACCTTAACCTTAACCTATACTTAACATATCCTACACCTCAGCCCAACCTACTACACCTAAACCCAACCTTAACCTACTTCACCTAAACCTATTTCTAACCATAATCTAATCTACATGACCTACACCTTAACCTTAACCTATACTTAACATATCCTACACCTCAGCACAACCTACTACATCTAAACCCAACCTTAACCTACTTCACCTAAACCTATTTCTAACCTTAACCTAACTTAAACTTAACCTAACCTACACCACAACCTAACCTACTACACCTGAACCTAATTTTAACCTTAATCTAATCTACACCTCAACCTAAACTAACCTAAACCTAACCTACTACAACTTAACCTAATTCTAACCTTAACCTCACCTACACCACAACCCAACCTACTACACCTAAACCTAACCTTAACCTACTTCACCTAAACCTATTTCTAACCATAATCTAATCTACATAACCTACACCTTAACCTTAACCTATACTTAACATATCCTACACCTCAGCTCAACCTACTACATCTAAACCCAACCTTAACCTACTTCACCTAAACCTATTTCTAACCATTATCTAATCTACATAACCTACACCTTAACCTTAACCTATACTTAACATATCCTACACCTCAGCCCAACCTACTACACCTAAACCCAACCTTAACCTACTTCACCTAAACCTATTTCTAACCATAATCTAATCTACATGACCTACACCTTAACCTTAACCTATACTTAACATATCCTACACCTCAGCACAACCTACTACATCTAAACCCAACCTTAACCTACTTCACTTAAACCTATTTCTAACCATTATCTAATCTACATAACCTACACCTTAACCTTAACCTATACTTAACATATCCTACACCTCAGCCCAACCTACTACACCTAAACCCAACCTTAACCTACTTCACCTAAACCTATTTCTAACCATTATCTAATCTACATAACCTACACCTCAACCTTAACCTATACTTAACATATCCTACACCTCAGCTCAACCTACTACACCTAAACCTAACTTTAACCTACTTCACCTAAACCTATTTCTAACCTTAACCTAACTTAAACTTAACCTAACCTACACCACAACCTAACCTACTACATCTGAACCTAATTTTAACCTTAATCTAATCTACACCTCAACCTAAACTAACCTAAACCTAACCTACTACACTTAAACCTAATTCTAACCTTAGCCTAACCTAAATTTAACCTAACCTACTACACCTGAACATAACATTAACCTACTTCACCTAAACCTATTTCTAACCATAATCTAATCTACATAACCTACACCTTAACCTATACTTAACATATCCTACACCTCAGCTCAACCTACTACACCTGAACATAACATTAACCTACTTCACCTAAACCTAACCTTAACCTACTTCACCTAAACCTATTTCTAACCATAACATAATCTACATAACCTACACCTTAACCTTTACTTAACATATCCTACATCTCAGCTCAACCAACTACACCCAAACTTAGTAAACTTAGTAGTCCTATGAAATGACATTTCTCAGAGAGAAAACCTGAGTGGAACACAGCAAGAGGGCTAATGAAGCGCTGGATGTAGTTGTAATGAGCTGAGAGTGAGGGTGAGGGCATGTATTTACAGTGAAGATTCGGGGGCCTTACTGTTTGTTAGCTACTTTAGTTTTACAGCTTCTGCCCTAAATAAAAACACACACAAGTAATGGACACCAAACACCAATCATCTCGTGCCAATCTACTACAAGTGAATTTTTTTTGTTCAATTTTGTCACTGAAATATAAACCCTTTAAAATAAAGGTTCTTGGCTTGAAAGAACGGTTTCAGTGAGGATCTGTAGGTTTTTCACATCATGTTTAGTGTCTAGTAGCAACATTAGCCTAGCATCTACATTATGTGGAGGTTCTTTAAAGGAAAGGTCAGTGAAAAATGAGCCGTACAATGTGCTAAACCACATCGATTTGTCTGGGTGAAACAAATGAAGATCTGAATGAGTTGAATTGGAGCAGGCTGAGAGATGTAGTATCTGTTAGCAATGTTAGCCTAGCATCTATTTTTCTACAATAAAGACGCACACATAGCATATCAAACCTGAATTAGATTTTTCACCAAACTGACTCTAGAAAGGTTGTACATGCAGTGACTGCCATACATGATTCAGTAAAATACAATTCTAAAAAGATTCAGTAACTACATGATTCAGTATATATGATAAATGACTCTGTATGTACTACAAGTTATGCAGTAACTGATATAAAGGATTCATCATCTACTATAAATGATTCATTAACTACTATACATATTTCAGTATCTATTGTAAATGATTTCATTTTTACTACACATGATTTTGTATCTATTATATTAATTAATATTAATAATTCTGTATATAGTAGAAATGATTAATTTACTGCTATAAACAATTCAGTATGCATTCTAAATGATTCTGTATCTATTATAAGTTATGCAGTAGCTGCTAGAAATGATTCAACATCTACTACAAATTATTGGTTAACTGCTAGAAATGATTCAGTATTGTAAAAGTTCTGTATCTATTAGAAATGATTCATTAACTGCTATAAATAATTCAGTATCTATTGTAAATAATTCAAATGTACTATAAATGATTTTGTATCTATTATTAATGATTCTGTATATACTATGAATGATTCATTAACTGCTATAAACAATTCAGTTTCTATTGTAAATAATTCCACATGTACTATATCTATACTATATATTTTATATCTACTATGAATAATTAGTTAATGGTATAAATGATTCAGTAACTGCAAGAAATGATTCAGTATCATAAACAATTCTGTATCTACTATAAATGATCCAGTTACTGAAATAAATGATTCAGTAACTATAGAAGATTTAATATCTCTTTTAAATGATTCTCAATGTACTATATATAACTCAGTAAGTGCTACAAATGACGCAGCAACTGCTATAAATGATCCTGCTATAAATTATTTAAAAATATGTAGAAGTGAAACATGTAGCTTATGTTGAAGAATGGGCCTGCATACAGACTTTTCAAATTCAAAGGGTTAAGGAACCAAATGTGGTTCTTCTAAAAGAGCTCCACAAAAGAACACATTCTGGCACTCTTATGTTTAAGAGTGTCATTGAAAATGAGCAGAAGTAGGTAATAATAATAAAAAACTATTTATTTTTAAAGCACTTTGCAAAGCATCAACACTAACAGAATCAGTGTGTTCTGCCTGAGATAACCCACAGCCCAAATGAACCTCCCAGACAGTTGTACAGAGGGGCTGAGCAAATACCCAAGTAAACAAGCAGTAAACAGATAAGCTGCAATATCGTAGTGCACACCTCTCCCCCTCTCTGGAGCCAGACGCCCCACTGGCTTTATTGGGTGACCGTAAACTAGCCGTCCGGGTCCTGGATTAGGTTAATTATTTCCCTGTGTTAATTTCACCTCTCCCTCGCAGACTGGGAACAGGGGTCACTCCTGTCTTTTTTTTTTTACAATCCCTCCTTGTGCTGAGAGTCTGATAAAGAGTGAGCGAGGAGCAGAGGGCAGCCAACACTGGCGACTGGCGCTCAACGGCATGGCGGGGGGAGTGCTGCTCAGCCAGGGCCAGTAAATTCTGAGCATTAGTGTGAAGGAAGTATGATCCATAAAGTGCTAAATGATGCTGTCTGCTCCTCCTCCGTCGCCTGTGCAGGCATTGTTGGGACTCTGCGAGGGTGAGCCGTCCCGCTGTCTGCTAAATGAGCCCCCTTCCAGCTCCGGTACAGAGGCAGCGGGGGCATTCAGGGCAGGAAGAAAATGGACACTTTAAAAGCTAGTTTGCAGAGTTAGCAGAGTTTTACGAGGCATGATAGGGAAAACGACAGCTTTGTTTGAAAATATGAACGGACTGCAGCAGAATCACAGTGGGGGGGGTCATCATTTACAGAGCAAATTCACACCATGTTCCCTTTTGCATAGTGTAGCCCGGATCAGCTAATGCCATGTTAACACTACGAGACTTTCAGAGTCGCCAGATCGTTGTACTTTTCACACTACACAGCTTGTTGTCTTGAAATTGTGACTCTTTTAGTGGTTGTGTTGAGTACGCTACACCACTGATCAGCGACACGGGGTCACAAATTATAGGGCCTGTCACCAGGAGGAACCTGCAATACAAGTTGTCACACAAAAGAAAAAGAAAAGAATATGGACGAGAAACCCTCAGCTTTCTCCTCACCCCATGTCTTGCACTCTCATTGGCTGTAGCTAGCCGCTGTACTAACTTCCAGTCACAGCACTTTTCACACTACTGGATATGGAAGCTGCTCTATGTTTGTCTGGGGTTTGCGAGGCATCAGCGATCACTCTGTGAGCTCTCGGATTGCATCTGTCAACAAATCACACGTAGGGATTGGGCCGGCACAGAGCGAATAACACTTGGCCTCCAACCTGAGGCTTATGTCGGCAATCTCCAAGAACAGTTGGTGACTAGAAAGTCATGTAGCGTGGACCTAGCATTAGTTGTGTTTGTGAGGTTTTGAAGTTTTGAGGTTTTTAGGTTTTGTACAGAAGGTACGAGGCCTATCCCAGCAAACAAGTTTTGGTTAGTTGAAGGTTCAATCTGTCAGGTTTTCTGGACATATCGTTCCGGGAACGTTTATTTATTTATTTTGCTCATCATTAAATATGGGCTTTCTACATTTAGTAGATACATTTTAAAAAGTATTGAAAGTTCATAATTTTAGCAACTTTTTCATTTTCAGAAAATCTTTGTTTAAAAAAATTGATTCACCATGATTTTTATATTATGATTATGATCAGAGCAGTTCAACAGTATAGATGGTTTGGTAACTTTTATCAATAATTTATAAATAGTTCTGATCAGAGGAGGACAGGTCGGGTCCACCTGGTGAGTCTTGGCTCCCACGGTTTCTTCCTCCAGCTCTAAAGGAATTTTTCACCTTGCCACTGTCGCCGTTGGCTTGCTCACTGGGGGTCTTGGATCCTTCATGTCTTCTTACGTTATTTCTTTTTTTCTGTCTTTTACTAATGACTAATTATGTAAAGCTGCTTTGTGACGACAACAGTTGTAAATAAGTATCAATTTGACTTGACTTGAATTCATTTCTGTAGGAACACATTGTTATATTCACAATTTCACTATTTTTTTAGTTTGTGAAAGTTAATTAAACCGTTTAAATAATGTTAGCTGCTAGAAAAGATATAAGAAACATTCTAATGAAGTTGTCACATGTTTTCTGAACATTCCTGGAACGTTACCTGGAACGTTTCTGTGAGCTTCCTGGAACCCTATTAAAAAATTTTATCAGAATGTTCTCTGTTAGCTGGGTGTAGCTAACAAGTAGGCTTCTACCCCACCAGAGTTGAGTGGAATACTGACTGCACTGTCCTAAATAAGTGTAATGCATTACATTACATACAAACGTTTAGTATTTAGAAAAGCTTTGGAACTCTGTAATAAGGAACATAGGAAAATCCCTTGTTAAGCTTTACTTCAGTTATGTTCTGAAAATGGCGCATGTCTATAACATCATGCCCTGAAACCACAGTATTACTGGGAGTCCATTACAGCATCAGTGCTAAGCTTATCATTGGTGAACACTGGTGGACAAAGTACACAAATCCCTGTACTTGAGTGAAAGTACTGATATCCTTTGCAAAATCGATCCCCTATGTATCTCTCTATGTATTTCTGTATTATCTCTGCTTGAGATATCGTACTTATCTGGATTGGAATACAGCACAGATGCTTGTCCTGTACTGTCCACCACTGTTAACAAGTAACTGAATGACACAGTGATTTATCAGTCTACTCATGCTTTAGCAGGAACTTCATTGTTGGCACAGGAGCCATTTGTTGAAGCAGTAACTGTATTCTGAATACAACCCTAAACCTTTAGCCAATTACCAAAGAATAGCCCCAGCAGTGTGTAATAAGCTGTGCTGTGTTAAGGGGTTAAAATGTGGCTTGGACTGAATACAGCTACCTCATATAGATCTCAACTCTGTGCACCACTGATTAGCATCATGCAAATGACATGCCTACATCATACCTACATGATCTTAGGTAGCTTAGACAGGCTTGCTTGTGTGGTTTCTGACATTGTATGACTACAAAAATGGACAGAAGCCGGCCTCTGTGGAACCACTGTAACTCACTCTGGCATTTTTGGATTGTGGGGACATTTCATTTCTCCTTTCAAACGCTCTATAAACACTGACCTGCAGCCCAAATTACACAGGCCAATGTATACTTAGGGTCTGGTGTGTATATTGTGGCGTAGAATGACGAATGCAAAAGCAAAAAAACACCAGAACAGCAGGTGCAGGTAAATGTGAAAGGAGAAAGCAATAACCATGTATTACTTCTTCAGGATAACCATGCCACTGTGTTGTTGATTGGCACCTCTCCTGCTTCTAAATCAGGACCTATATTTTAAGGCTTTCCGAACGGCCAAAAATGTTTTTCTTAGAAACAAAACATGTGCCTCAGTTTTGTGTGGGTTTGTAACCAATATTCCTGCCACCAAAATAGGCCGTGCTCGAGCCTTTTTGTAATTTAGACTCCACTTCTGAACTAAACCGCACTTCAAGCCTCCGAGTCTATTTTTGAGTCTCGCAGCTGAAACTCCACTTCAGATTTTTGGTGCTGCTCAGGCGTATCCTTCCCCATCGAGCCTGGAGCTGCGGATAGCATTTTGGGGCAAAAGTAAAACAATCTACAGGGGCCGGATCTCTCTGCGGAAATTATTCATTAGCAAACTTTTACTGAGATATTTTTCTCGTACTGGCTCAGAGACGTTACTCACTACCAGAGGAGAAGTCTGAAGTTGGCCTTTGCTCCATTGGAAGGATAGAGTGTCATGAAGGAGGGATGACCCACAAGGACAGATTTATGTTTTTTTTTTTCTTTTTTAAGCCCACTCCCCAAACCCAAATCCTTTTTCTTTCTTCTCCTTCCATTCTGCAATAAAAGGCAGGCACAGGCAGGAAATATTTTGGAAACAGAACAAATTGCTCAATGAAACTGGGGCTCAAGTCTCTGGGGCTCTTGTTTAGAGTGGTTGCTGTTTGTGCCCCTGCGAGAGAGAGAGAGAGAGAGAGAGAGGCCCTCGCTGGCCTGACCGTGTTTGCCCTGATCCGCAAGCCGTTCTATTCCCCTCTGGGACACAAGCCATGTGCTTTGGAGGAAACCACACAAGAGAGACCTAGCAGGGGGCAGAATGTTCCAGAAAAAGCCTGGCTGCAGCAAGCCAAGACACCAGGCAAGAAACCCAACTGGATGTGGTGAAAATGTCAAATTACCAAAAGGGAAACGGAGGGGGAAACCTCAGGGCAAACGGGAAAAGATAGCCACATTGGTGTTTCATAACATGCTTTTCTGAGCCGGGCCTAGAAATCCAGCCCGACAGAACGGGCGAATCGCTGCTGGAATGCCGTGAATTAAAAGCCTCGGCTTAATCAATTAGAGGGGTGTTTACTCATCCGAACGGCGTTAGGCGCAGGCCAAATACTCGGAGAGAAACTTCCAGCTGGCTTGTGCGTGCAAAGGCACTTTTTTGCAGAATCTCTCCTAGAAAAGAATGAAGAGCGAGACAGCAGCTAACGCAGCGCAGGCCTGGCTCCACGGCTCTATCACGGGCAGTTATAGAGGACAGAGACCACTAACAGCTTCCTGCTCACTCCATAACAAACAGCGAAGGGTCGGGCCCCCGGGGCTTCCTGTGTCCCACACACAGCCCACAAATAAACACAATCACGTTCTTTAACTGCTTCAGCCTTCCCCTCACTTGCTCTCCCTCTCTGTCGTTCTTGGGGGTGGGGGGCTGAGATAATCAGTCCAAATGGGCAAACTAAAAAAAAGAAGCATTAAGCCAAATGCCTACATATAGCTGGCATGTGTAGACACTGGGGTGGCTTGGATTGTAGAGTTTCACACAACAGAATGAGTCCACATGGCAGCCCAGTTTCGGATTCCCTACTCAGTCAAGAGTCTTTCGGCATTCAGAACTCAGAATTGCTTAATTTGCTGCCTCTATAACGTGTATAAACTATAAATTGTGGTAGATAAGAGCAAAGTTGGATCCCTGTGAGTTACAGGAGGACAACAGTAGGTATGTAAAGATAGGGGCCGCCCTGTTCAGTTACTGTGAACCCTTATCCCCAAAAGTTAGACACTGTATTATATAAAATATTAAAAGTTCACAATTATTCATATTATTTTTTTTGTAATTCCAAGTTTCCCCAAGGGTAAAACAGCCAAAAGCATATGTTTGGGGTCCCTGTATGGTCAGTCCTTAGTAAGTTTGGTAAGTAAACGCTTTTGGAGCTAAGAGCTTTTAACTAATTGTCTATGGGATTTTCACACACTCTTCCTCGCACTCTACCTTCTAATCTGGGAGGTTCTTGGGCTATCCTGCATGCAACTGCTCTTTTGAGGTATTTCCACAGAACAGACTTCAGCTTTCTTACAGATGGAGAGATATTTGCTTCCAGAATTTGCTGGTATTTAATTAAATCTATTCTTCTGTCTACCAGTGAAAGGTTCCCCACCTGATCCACCTTGACAGCACCATAATAGGTAGGTTGTAAATTGTCTGATCTGATCTTAACAGTACGACCTAGCAAGTTACTTTTTCTTTGAACTAATGTTACATTGACTCAGCAGGTAAAGGTGTCCCAAATCCATGTTTTCATCATATTTGATGACAGATGTGTTATCTGGATGTGTTAGGGGCAGTGGTGGCTCAGCGGTTAGAGCGCCAGGCTATTGATAACAGGGTTGTGGGTTTGATTCCTGGGCTTGGCAAGCTGCCACTGTTGGGCCCTTGAGCAAGGCCCTTTACCCTCTCTGCTCCCCGGGCGCTGGAGTTGGCTGCCCACTGCTCTGGGTGTGTGTGTACTCACTGGCCCTAGTTCACGTGTGTGTGTGTTCACTACCACAGATGGGTTAAATGTGGAGGACACATTTCGCTGTGCAGTGACAAATACGTGCACCTTTATCTGGGTGGCAGTGTGAATGACAAAGACTTGAGTTGAATCTGACATTTCCAATTCAAATTTGGGCCACTTTCATATTTGGAATTGAAATCTAGCATCACATCTAACATTAAACTGCATCCTGGGTAGTACAATCATAAGTGGGCAGCATTTCTGAAAGTACAGGTGTGAATGGGGTAGAATGTGTCTTGAGGATGTGCGTGCAGGTGGTCACAGAAGACACACGTCCAATGCCAGGTGTGAACGGTGATGCGTTTTGGCAATCATTTGTGATGGGATCATCTGGGACGTATATTAATACTAGGTGTGAATGGGGGCCTCAGTCTGAACAGCCAGATCACAATTCATGCAACTTTCACATCAGGGATAGCGAGGTAACAGACCTCATAAATATTTGGTGATTTCTCTGTTTAAACTAAATTAGAAGGCAGCCACAGGAGGTAAATAAAAAGGGTAAAAAGGATGAAACTGAAGCTTTACATAAAGCATTGCTCTGTTGCACACGGGCATCAGTTTAGGAGTGTGAACTATCCAGACGAATGACTTTGGATTTGGTGAGGAAACCGTATTTGAGCCACTTTACCTGCTGTGTGAACGTAGCCTAAGACCCCAGACAGAATTGCAAAAAATACAGCCTCATTGACTAGAGCTTGAGAAATTCAGTTGTGTTATACAGTTGTGGTCGGAATTTTTCATATACTCTTTATGGACTTGAATATCGTGGCAATATTGGGCTTATAATGATATCTCTGAACTGATCTTTTTAAAAACTGTTTATTTAACAGCACTCATTGCAGATCTAGGTGTTGGGAGTTGTAACCACTTTGCCAAGGTCTGGAAGATGATCGAAACTGTCATGCTCCAGGAAACTGGTTTGGTGGTCAGGAACAACCCAAATACCACCAAGGCACAGGTCTGGCATTACCTGGAAGCTGGTGGAGCGCACAAGTTTTACATGACCATCTAAGTCAAGTAAGTTTTACATGACCATGGACTGAGAGGCTGACATCCAAGAAAGAAGTCCCTGCTTCAAAACTGATAAATTTAAGCTTGGCTCAAGTTTGCAGCTGACACACAGATAAAGGCAAGATTGTAGCCACATTTATTTACACTGGGTAGTTAAATGTGTCTCAGGTTAGTTAGACTGAAATCCAATCGCTGTGTGGGACGCAATATGCAAATTCGCTCATTGCGCTGCAATTATTACTGGTGTTTCAGTTGTACTGGGAGCAGTTTTGCTTGTCGAATGTGTCTTGGAGAGACTGATGCATTTACACTTCTATAACATGTGTCTTAAATATGTCTCCAACCACCTCCTGAAGTGGTTTGAGTGATCGGATTTGTATCTGGTTTAAATGAGTCTTGGGTGCGGTTTTATGTGGCTTGACCACCAGATATAATCCTGAGAATTAAGGCACATGAACTGACCACATGTAAACAGAACATCCAACATGGCATTTATTTCAAGAACCTTGTACCAACTGTTCATGTACAATCATGCTCAGGGGCTGTTTGGCAGCCAGTGGAACTGGTATAAGTGGATGGAATCATGAAGAAGGATGAGGAGCACCTCAGAATCCATCAGCATAACCTCAAACCATCAGTTAGACGGTTCAACCTGGACACAGTTGGGTGTTCCAACAAGACAGTAACCCAAAGATGCAGATGCAGGAGAACATTAAGCTTTTGGAATGGCCTTCCCAAAGCCTTGACCTCAACCCTCAGTTGGAAATGTGGACTGTGCTTCTAAGCTCAATGCAACTTGTCAATGTCGATTTTTGACCCTGTATGTATAATTTGGATTTGTGTTGATGCCAGAAAACCCGAATAAATGTAAAACTTGTGGACCAAATTCAAGTCTAGTGCTAAAGTTCACTGTGTGTGACTTTATCGGGTAAAATCGACTACTGTGTTTAGCACCCAGCTTTCAGAAACAGTGCCATTTCATAAATATTTCATATGTCACGTGCGAACAAACGGATGCTGTCATACTCTCGAAAAAGGCACTTTAAGCATATACAAATGGAAAGCATAACTCCCCTACGAAAGAAACATCCATCAGACCCTCGGATGCTTTTGACTAATAATAGATGCACTCAAGCTGTGTACAGCAAACATATGTAAGGGAGTACAGCCTCCCACCCGTTGGTGTCTTTGAAAAGCCATAGAAATGTGGTCAGTGCTCTAGCCTGGGCCTAATCAGAAGCAACCAGGGGTATTTTAGGATACCTTCCCTTAACATCGTTTCACAGTCCAGTTTGTTTTTTCTCCCTGAAGCCTTTTCACAGTCGCAGGCTGGGGTGTTTCTCTCCCTCTCTCCACCCAAATAAAGGGAGCGTGTACCTGTCCACACCTGCTTGCGCCTGAGCGTCCTCTGTGCGTCCCGCGTGTGTCTCTGCGTCCTGCTGAATGACTTCTGCATTTTGATCTAGTTAACCTGCGACCTGCCTCTTCTTCCCTGGCAAAAAAAACAAAAAAAACATCCTGGATAAATATTTGAGCAGGCTGTGTGAGCGCGCACAGCCCCAGCTCCCTCAGAGGCCCTTCCTGGCCTGTGTCAGCCAAGATTAATGTAGATTCACTAATGCACTGGGGTGGGAGGCACACTCACTCACACACACACACACACACACACACACACTCCTTCAGAGTAGAGTTATCTGAGATCTGCTTTTCTCCTCCAAAATATTTGGGGGGTCAGAGTAAGACATTAAGACTTTTTTTGAGGTGAAGGTGAAGGTGAAGGCTTGAACACAGAGATTCTGTGTTTGACAGAATAAGATACAGAGGACAGAGGACAAGTTGCATTAGTCAATTCATCCTGTGTGTGTATTATGAAATGCCTCCATATTTACTGTGTCCACCCTTACCTTTATTACTGTCTCCACACTTTCAAAGTTCAGCTTTACCAAAGAATAGGCCCCCCAGACATCCTTGTAGTTCCTGAATAATATGCCCTAATGTGTAATAAGCTTTGGAGTGTTAAGGGGTTAATACCAAAAACAGGCTGAGGTCTGGACTCTGAGCTTAGCTTTGGCAGTTTGATTTGATCACATGTTCTTTATTTTTGCCTTTCTCAGTAAGTGCATATTATTATTATTATTATTATTATTATTATTATTAATATTATTATTCTGCCAAATTTCTCTCCATTTTAGTCACTTTTAGTTTTCACCCTCTAAGTCCACATGCTTGCCACATCAGTCCACATGCTTCTTTCACTTCCTGTATCTCTCAGCTTGATTTGAATGGAGTGGCCTGTGGGGGAGCCCAGGAGCAAAAAACTCTTTCATACAAATTCTTTCATACTGCTGCTTTAACACTGGGGCCTTTTGCTGATCTTGCCATATAGAGTAACTAATTATGCAGCAAAGATTTCTTGTTCCCCTAAACATGTTAAATTTCACCTGATTATCACATAATTAGCCGTTAGTGGCTAATCTGATTAGCTTAGTGGTTGCAGGGAGATTTTTTTTTTCAGTGTCTCAATTTTTGTGTACTACAAAACAAATGATTGGACTAGCTAGGACTCCCCCATGACACAATGCTACCAGTGCTGAGAGGGTGAAGACCAGCATGTGCTTTCTCTGAGTCACATGAAGTCAGCTAACTGCATGTTTTCCAGCTGTCACACTAATGCAACTAATCACTGGACAGCTGAACACGCTTGGAGGAGAACGCCCTTCTGAAAAGACACAGCTGGTCAAGCAGGTTGTTTCAGTCTGATAGTTTAGCTAGCTGGTCTACAAGCATGATCAACCTGACCAAGCTAATCAACCAGCATGACCTGCATCACCAAACTGGTTGTTAAGCATGAGCAACAACACCAAGCTGATCAACCAGTGTGACCAAGTATGCCTGAAATCAAAGGCAACACCTATGCTATTCTGGTCAAGAGCTAGTTAACCACCTAGCTTACCAGCACCGGGTATGTTTTCGTCTGGATGACCAGCTTTTCAACCTCTTTGACCATCAAAGACTAGCACTGATGCACTGACTAGTGATAGAGAAAGGGAGGCCAATTATGCTTCCTGGTCTTGCATGGTTGTTAGGAGTCCCATAATTGTCTGTATCATTTGTCCACTTATTTTTCTAAGCTTGTGCTTAATGGATGTCTTGCCTGGACATGAAATTAAGTGTAGTCTCTGCATTTTTATGAAGCTGTGCTGATGTGGAAATGCTGTGTGCATTTACTCAAGTAAATTGGAAGGCTTATTCATACTTGCATGGGGGGGAACCACATGACATAAGCATGGAGAGAAACCATTGGAAATTTCTTCACACATCTGTGCCACCTGTTGCCTCAAAACAGGGACTTCCCTATAACTTGAAAATTTGGAAAACTTCGTCCTCTGGATGGGATCAATTAAAGAAAATGAAAAAACAACAGAGAGATCAGTGTCCTGTGCTCTTTTTCATTACGCCTTACTACATCTTCACCCTTCCCCTTCCTTTTCCTCCACTGTCAAGCAATCAGAGCAGTGAGATGTTGTGGTTAACGCAGAATCAGGCAGTGGCTTCTGTATGGCCAAAAGGAGTTTCGGGGGCCAGATTCTTCAGCCATTATGCTCTAGTTCAGGGTCTCCCAGGGGTTCTTGGGAATAACAGTCAGCCATTGTGCGGCGGGACGGAGCCTGTTGCAGGCGGGCCGCGAGAAAGGTTTGCTGTGGGCCTGACATGGCGGGAGGAAAGGGCCCTGGCCGTCGTTATTTGGCCGGACAGAGGTACCTTTGTCTGGGGGGCTGCCACTGCCTAGCAGGTGCTTTCTAACTCCCCCCTGCTCCCTTCCATGCGCTGGGAGGGGGCTTGGAGGGGGGTTAGTGTCCTGCCCCCTTAGGGGGGTAGAAAAGAAGGTTAAAGCATGCACTTCTCTTTTTCAGCTGGCCCAGACAGACGGAGGCCAACTCTGACCAGTTGACAGGAAGCAGTGCTTTATTTTTTCTAAAAGATAGGAAATACCATTGGCCACAATTAGGGCTGCATACAGTCTCGTTCACTCAGCGGGAGGTGAAGAGGACTGGGGAGAGTGTGTGTTTCGGGGGGAAAGGGCTGGGCGATATATTGTCTGCACTGGTGTTGGTGTTGCACAGTAATAGTATGTTTGTAGTTATAGCTGTGGATAACCATAATGGATAACCATTTGCTAGGTGCATCAGATTGTTTTGAAAGACAAATGTCTGGGACCTGTCTCAAGAAGCATGTTCAGCTAAGAAAGGGTTTTTCTGATGGGGTTACCAAATTTAAAAATTTACAACAATAAACATTGTCAATAAATACCACTGTCACTGTGTTAAAGCTACAGTATGGAATTTTTTACCTTAAAATAAACAACACTTGCTAGAACTGCGTAATGCTGTGTAACATACTGTATTCATGTAAAATCCTGCTGTATTACTCTACCATGTCAGTCCACATGCTTCTTTCACTTCAAAATGCAAGAGCCCAGGAGCAAAAAAATACAAATTCTTTCATACTGCTGCTTTAACACTGGGGCCTTTTGCTGATGTTGCTATATAGAGTTCCTATTTATGCAGCAAAGGTTTCTTGTTCCCCCAAATGTGTTAAATTTCACCTGATTATCACATGATTGAAGACCGTTACTCTTACTTTTTTTATTCAGTGTCTCAATTTTTGTGTACTGCAAAACAAATGATCACTGATAGCTTGCAAAAATTTGCAAGAATTCTCCATAAGGTTGACCTTGATCAGACTGGGCTTGATCCTCAATTGGCCCGAAGCTTACTTTTTGTAATCCTCAACTAAACCTGTAGGTTATCAGTATGCTGTTGCTTTTAAAGAGAAAACCCACTTTTGGTTCAAACTAAAGTTAAAGAAACTAAACAAGAAATTCGTAGCTATTCAAAACTAGCTACGTCAGGCTCGTAGAACGTACGATTAGCACAGAGCAGCAGTAGTAAGAAAGTATGGGTTCATGCACTTTTATAACGGAAACTTGAAAAGTGCCTGCTCATCATGTCATTACCTCCCGTCATTAAGCGTGAAAGAGAGTGTAAGATAAAACGAGGCTGCCTTTGGGGGGCGATGGGGGAAGGAGTAGTAGACTAAAAAAAAAAAAGGACGTGAGAAAAGAGAGAAGGAGAGATTAGTGCTCTAATCCAATATCCGATGCTTCTGGCCGGCCAAGCCAGCGTTGAGGGATGGGTGTTGTAAGTGGAATACCGTGACCCACCACATCCTAACTGTGAAGCCTCTGAGGCAGGGGCCAGGCCAGACCGCCGCTTCCAGCCGACACTTCCACCACGCGCATGCTCCTACACACAAACACACGCACACAAGCACACACATACATTCACTTCGCATTCTTGGATTACAAACCTCGCTGTGTTCCCTGGAAGGGCAGCCTGCCTCTAGGCTGCGTGGAACGCAACATGTTTCTCTTCAAGCATTTTGTTTTTGACTTGGAATCAAAATGAAATGGAAGCCTGTGGTGCTCGCTGTGCTAGTTTGAGAGCATGTCGAAACGGGAGCAATTGAAGCTTCACAAATGCCTCCTTCTTCCACAATTTTATGCCGCATTCTTTTCAATAATTGCCCTTTTGCCCCCAACTCTGGCATTTTTCTTATGCGCCACGGCTGCTTAAGTGCAAGTGCTGTATGTAAAGTCATCGCAGTGGCGTTAACGCTCCAAACCCACGAGGACTCTGTTTTTAGTTGAGTAAATGTAGCATGAGTGAGGCGCGTGGAGCCAAGCTGCGAGGCGAGCTGTATCGACCACCTAAATGGTGTCTTTTGTGTGCTTGTTTTTTAACAGAGCTGTGAAAAATGTCCGGGTCATTTATTACAGTATGGCTGAAAGTCAGAGGAATTCACACCAGTGAGCTCCAACGTCTAAATAGTGTTGTCGAACTGAAGCGTGGCATGACAAAAATCTCCCAACTCCTAGGTGGCGAAACCTCACAAGGCTGTTCGGAGGTTTCCCACAGTGGAAAGGCCTGGCCTTGCTTTGAGAGCCTCGTTTCTGCCTGTGTAATATATTGGAAGTAGGTCCTGTTTAGGTTGTAGAACCTCTAGATGTAGGGAGTCCTGCTTTAGCTGTGGCTCTAGACTTCGCTGGTCTAGGCCGAGTCTGCTACAGTTCGCGCGGCTGACATTGAAGGATTCTGAAGGAGCGAAGAGAGAAACACGAGCGCTCGAACTTTACAGGCCGCCTGTCTTTATCGAGCCATATCTCATATGTTGTTTGTTGTATCAGGCATCAGGAAGCCGACGTGTGGCTCGAAGGATGTTTGTAAAACCGAGAGCGAGCGCTCCTGCTGTTTACTCAAGTGTGGTAATCCATAGTTCCGTTTGCTCTGAGTCAAAGTTCAGCTTTCTTATCGCTGCCAGAGCCCATGTGCCTTCCAGACAGGTTCTTTCCTCGTTACCGGCGGTGACGGGAGCCGAGAGGGACACAGGTTAACCCCAGCGGATTGCAGGTGCAGATTATGACTTATGCACATTGCTTGTTCAACCAGTGCGTCTTAAACGTGGTCAGAAGTACAGGTGCAGCTCCGCATGTTCTGCTTGTTCCTCCTGCTCTGACACACTGGATGCAGCTTAAGTTCAAGCTCAAGTTCTCAGGTTCTTTCCCCAGTTAAAGAGGTTTGTGTGCTACAATAAGGCAAGCCACTAAACCGTGCCGGACAAGAGCCCAGGACCCCAGGACCAGGGTTAGGAAGCACTGCTGTAATCATATGGGCTCTCACCCACACAGGATGGAACAAATTGGGACGGTCAATCTATGCGCTCAACAAAGCACCTTTGTAACCAGAAGGCGGACACACAGCGGACCCCTATCTGTAGGCCCAGTGCATCTGAAAAAAAGCCTTTGTTCTGTTTGCTTCCTGTGAGGTCGTACCTGTTACATAAGGGGCTTGTTTCCTGTTGCGCTGGCCTGCTGCTTTCTCGGGCGACTTGATATCTGGTGCTTCTGAGCTGTTGACCATGTCTGACCCCTTGTCATTGCGCATTGGAAAGAAGCGCTGGGGAATTTTTAATGGCATCAACAAAGCCCCACTCTTTCCCTTTCCATCTCTGACACTTTCACAGCCTATGGACTGGCTATTTTCAGAGGACAGAAACTGGAATCAGTCTCAGGAGTACAGTAAGTTTGACCAACATGGTTTGGTTAAGTCAAACAGTGCTGATACAAAATCACTATTTCCAAAGGTGTTCTTTCTTTAGTCTTTGTTAAAAAATCTTGGCCAAATTGAATGCATTTTCATATTAAGCATATATATATATATAGACTCTTGAGTAAATAGTGAAGCACCTTTGTAAGTAGCTCTGGATAACGGCATCTGCTAAATGCCGTAAATGTAAATATTTAATTCTATATCAATTATAAATAATTACAAGCAGAAATCAACAAAAAAGAATACCTTTTTGTCAAAATCATGTTAACAGTTAACAGTTTTGTTCTACACTTAATGGCATCAGTAAATAATGCATATAATAATAATTTGTGCAGTGTATGACACTAATGTTAGAAAGCTAACAAGACAGTCCTGTGTAATCTGCCAGGTTTCAGACTCAGCAGTGGAATACACCAGATGTTCATTTTCCTGAGAAACACACGTGCTGAAAGCTCACTGGTCATTGGTGGTCGTCTACAACAAAACCTAAAAAATGACTGAGAAACATTCTCATGTGTTCAAAACACACACACACACACACACACACACACACACACACACACAGTAGATTAGAAACATGATGAGTTCAGAGTAAGTTCACCAAATTATTCATTTATTTCAATGTTCCATTTTACCTTAAATGATGCATCCTAAAGGGCATCTAAATGCACAAGCTGCAAATTTTAAGGTGGAACAGAAAATTCCAATGAGTAGCATTTTAATATCAAGTTTTTTTTCATCTTGTTGTCACTGACAAAATGTTAAAAATCACATTCATTTTCCTCATTGGTTTCATTGATGGGATTTGTTGTTTTACCAGGCCTCAGTGTTGCTGTGGCCTTCCTGATAGTTTCACAGTCAGAACCTTACATTGGAAACATTGGATACAGCAGCTAATTCTGCATTCTCCTGCAGCTGCCTTGACCTGCAGCAATGTAGACTCTCTTTCTAACTCACTGTCCCTCAGGCTGTACTGAAAAGCACAGTACAGAATGATGCATAATAAAGATTACTGAGTAAGGTAGGACAGTATTGATCCACTGGTATCTGTAATGCATGCCATAGGAGGAGATGAGCGGCGGTGCTTTACGCCAGCAGTTCCCTGGCGTCCTCTGGAAGTGCAGCTCACTTCATAAATGGCCCATTTCCTCTGGCCGGGCAGCTATTTGTGGACTTTCTGCCCAGTTGTCAGGCTGGGCAGTGGATGCCTTTTCCTGTTTGTTTTTACTTTTCCTGTGTATATGAGCTTCAGCATGTGTGTGTGTGTATGCACACGCTGGCACTGCGATTGGCGTACACATTAGGTGAAAGCCTTCTGAAGGGTTCTTATTAATTCATTTTTATTACAAATGCAAAATGAATTGCTGTTTAAAACAAATTATGATGCTTTGTTTGTGGATCGGTTTTGGAGATAGAAAATAGCACAGGACACCAAACAACAACAAAAAATATTCTGATATTGTGACTGATATTCTGTTCCTTTTGCAATGCAATGAGCTGACATAAGAATGTCTATGACCCTAAAAGGTATAGCTAGTCAAACTTCCAACTTTACTTCTGTCACATTTGTACAGTTTTTATGGCTCTTAACAATATGCTGCAAAAGGCACGCTTTACATATGCATTTCTGGACAAGCTGATAGACACAGAACCGTGAAAGTGAAAGAAGCATGTGGACTGGGGCGGTAGATAGGCAGAGATAGACTCGGGTTACGCAGCTTTACACAGTAACTGAGCTCGGAGTGCCAACTATATAAGGACTGCACTCCCTATTACAGGTCAGTGGAGCATCGACATGAGTTTAAAGCACTTATTTTAAGGTAAAAATGCTACGTAGTGTTGATTTAAGGCTTTCCACTCATTTAGCTGCATCAAAATAAGTCATCTGAACTTTTCTTAAGTGGCTTTTTTGCAGTGTTGCTTGGTTGTCAATGAGACCTCCCACATTTGAACGCTGGACTAAATCATCATTTACTTACAAAGTGATTCGCATATTTATATGGTAGCACACTGGTAGTTCCAGCTGTAGACTGGCCAAAAAAAGCAACAACTCAAAGCCCAAATGAAGTTAATCAGTCAAGACATGTTTGGTGTGTGAAGTTAGCTTCTTCAGCTTTGCACTGGACAGTTTTAGGCATAAACCTTTGGCCCATGTTTATAAACCATAGTCAAAGTTAAACGAAGTCAGAAAGACTGATTAACAAATGCAGAACAACTGGACACATTTTCAAGTGTAAGTGTGTAGTGATTTAGTGCTTGTTACTTATTAGCCTAATAACTCCAGCAGCACAAAACTGAAGAACCAAACCTGATCCTCTACGTTTGGATAAGTGGCACAGTTTTTGAAGCGGATAACAAAGCAGAAATGAGGAATTAGCACAGGTTTTAAAGTGGATTTCTGAACACCAGCGTTTCCCAGCTCTCTCCAGAAAGTAAAGTTGGACAGGGGTGAGGACACGGCGAGTGAATTGCAGCTGTCCTCAATGTGAGCCCAGGCGCATTTATGAAATGCCGCTGCGGTTGTGTCGGCCTGCGCACCAGAGGAAGTGTTTGGCTTTTGACAATGAGCTCCCTAGGAATGCACTGTGCACCGAGGCCAAGTGGGAGTGTCTTGATACTGGAAGCCAAGTTTGGTTGGCTCCGGCTCCTCCGGCACCTCGGGGGACTGCTGCACTCAGCGGAGGGGCTGTTTTTCACGCAGCCTGCAGATGATAAGCAAGCCCTGCGAATGTGCACGTGTGTGTGAGAGTGTGTGCTTGCTGCTCTGTTGGAGTATGCGTGCTTGCCACGCACCGTTTACCCTTTACACTTTGAGCTGTTGGGAGATTTTAATAGGGATAACGCTGCGAAAGGTCTGCGAGCCTGAAGTTAATGTCTGCACGCTGCAGCTTTCTGTTGACAAATCACAGGTCAAAAGACTTCTTGTAGTTCTGTAGTTTAAAGGCTTGGCTAAGTGGGGTGGGATGGTGTATTTCATCATGCAATGGTGACAGGGAGGAATCTTTCCATTAGAAAATGGCATATTTATGGGCTGCGGGTAAAAGATTGCTTGTAAGACGGCACTGCTATGCACTTTTACAACTGGCTGCATTTGGAGCACTGCGAATCCATTTGGGCCGGGTGTTAGCACAGAGCAGGCCCTGATACAGACCGGCAGTAAACGGCGATAAGGAGTGCTTTCCGGAGTGGTGGCGGAGAGGGGAAATGATGCAAGACAGTAGTCCTTTGTTTAAAAAGTTGGTTGCTTGGGCCTGTGCCATGGACTTCACAGAACTGAGGAGTCGGGCTGGTTCAGCGCTGAAACTTCAGGCCAACTGTCAGACCCCGCCGTTTTCTCTTCTGCACTTCGTCACGCTGTTTTGCACGGATGTCTGTACTTGTGTGTAATTACGTGTTCTTGTTATGTGCTCATACTGTCTAGTGTTCCTTTGCTACCGTCCCGTTTCCTCTCAGGCATCAAAACGCTATCTATCTACCAACCTGTCTGTCTATCTATTTGTCTTTCCATTCATCCATCTGTCTGTATGCCTGTCTGCTTGCTTGCCTATCTAGCTGTACAACAGTAGTGGGACAGCTGCACGTTACACCTACAGGACCTTGGAACATCCCATTCTAAATCCACAGGCATTAATAGAGTTTGTCCTTTATTGCAGCTCTAACAGCAGTTTGGAAGTTAACAGAGCATTAGTGACTACGTGACCCTCTCAGAACTACCTGACCCCACTCTAAGACTTCACCTGGTCTGTCACTTCCTTACCATTTCCACTGTTCAATAATACCACTCACAGCTGATGGTGAAATAGCTAGGAGGGAAGAGATTTCACAAACTTACTTGTTTCACTCGGTTTCAACCTACTACAGTACCATGCTGGAATTCAGTGAGCTCTGAACGACCCATTAATCCTACATCTAATGTGTGTAAAAACAGACTGCATGGCTAGGTGCTTAATGTTACACACCTGTGACGATGAGACTGAATGAAGCACATGAATTCATTGATAAAGAGTGTGTCCCAATACTTTTTGTCCATATAGTGTACCTAGCGACCTGTCTGTTTATCCTGTCTGTTGAGCGGTCTGTCTGTCTTTCTTCAAATGTGTCCATATCATTTTCACATGAATAAAATACTGATCACAGACAGTCACTCCCAACTCTAAAGAAACAAGAAATTTGAAAATCAAAATGATGTTAATGTGGGAAAATAACCTCCACCTTTCTTCACCTCCTCATCTGCACCAATATGCAGATATCAAATCAAAGAAATTAATGCTTTAGTGAACGTTCTATTAGAAGACCAATGCCACATCACTTTGGCCTCAACCAATCACCAGTTTCCACTTGCCTTTAAAAGATCTTTACTTTCACGCCTATTCCGCTGCTTTCAGATGCTGACGTTTTTCCCTCTGGCCTCCCTGCCGCCACCGCCCACATGTCTTCTCGTACTAAATCTGCAGATAATCTTCTTGTAATATCAAATCTGCGAGGGTCCAGGTGTTACAAGGCCTGGGCTGATGGCAGGGCCTACGCCAAAGACTTTAACTTACAAATTCTGTTTCTGTCTAATTGTTCATAAGTTATCGTATTTTCTGGAGTCTTCTGATAGAACCCTTTCAGTACTATATAGAATTGGGCTGTTTGTTGGCAAGAGCCTGGCATTACAATACGTATACTATAAGCAAGACAATATACTGCGATATCTTACGATACTATAAATGAAAATATATTGGGATATCCTACGATACTATAAATGAAAATATATTGAGATATCTTACGATACTATAAATGAAAATATATTGAGATATCTTACGATACTATAAATGAAAATATATTGAGATATCTTACGATACTATAAATGAAAATATTTTGCGATATCTTACGATACTATAAGCGAGACAATATATTGTGATATCTTATGATACTATAAATTACAATATAATGCAATATCTTACGCTAATATAAGCAAGATAAAATATTGAGATATCTTACGATACTATAAGCAAGACAATATACTGCAATATTTTACCATGCTATAAATGACAATATATTGCAATATCTTATGATACCATAAATGACAATATAATGCAATATCTTACGATACTCTAAATGAAAATATATTGTAAATTGTTACAATACTATAAGCAAGGCAATACCCCCCACACGTGCAATTAAGAGTCATTTGCAATAACATTGTTATTGATTTTTTAATTCTTATTTATATTGTGTATATGGTGTAAATTATTTATCTACGTTTTAGTAACAGATTGTCTTGCTAGCCCTTTTTGCTGTGACACTGAGAATTTCCCCACTGTGGGAATAATAAAGGATTATCTTATCTTATCTTATATATTGTGATATCTTACGACTTTATAAGCAAGATAATATATTGCGATATCTTACGACTTTATAAGCAAGATAATATACTGCGATATCTTATGATACTTTCTTTAAAGCAAAATTTAAATGTGCATAAAATCTGAGTAAAAGAAAAGTTGACTTTTAAAACAGAACAGTGGGATCTGACGAGTATAACACCGATATGTAGCTGTCAAGATTTAAACCCGATACTATCGCAATACTTTAATATATCAATATTTTCTAACACCCCTAATTTACAACTTTTTTTGCTATTCACATATATCATCTGTACCTTCTTCCCTTTTCTAGACCTCTTAAGCATTTGAAACCTTGCTGTACTGTAGCTGAGAGGCGGCCACTTTTCCACAAGGTCTGGGTGTTTTTCACTACTTTAACTTACTTTTCAGAGCCTCTGAGAACAGCTTTCTCAATTCATAGGCGAAATGTCAAGATAGCATTTCCAAACGACTTGCACTTGCACTTCAACGGTTCTGCACACACACACACACACATCCCCCCAGAGGAAGGCTCCTCGAAGCCCCCGAATCCCCCTTGCCTCACAAATCATTGAGCTGCACTCTTGTTTGCCTCTCTGGTGCATTGCATTCATATTCAAGGCTCGTGGAGAGAGGGAACAAGAAGGAGGGGGGGCGGAGAGGGGGAGACAGAGGAGAGGAGGGAAGGAGGGAGGGGAAGAGGGAGGAGGAGATGAGTACAGCACCAGATGTGCTCAGGGGTTTTGCAATATGTCATCTGCGAGAGGACGTTTTCTTGAACCGAGAGAACATGGATGAGTTCACTTCGGAAATGCAAAGGCAATCCTGGCTCTCCATTCACAGCACATTATACAAAATGGCCACCCACGTGACTCAGCGCTAAGGCCTGCTGCCAGATAGGCCAGGAGAGAAGGTTCAGGTTTTCTGTACATACAGTGTTAATTGGTGTTAGACTGACAGTGTTTAAAACTACACTGTGGACTGCAGGGAAGAAGGACTTTCCCCAACCTCAGATCTCTGCAACTGTACATGAGGAGGAAAATAAGTTCTTAGCTTTCAATGGATGCCAATATAAAAAGATTTGAATTCCATGTCATGTTGAACAAAACTGCCAGAAGTGCCAAAAGTGATCAATAGTGATCACCAGTCCTGTCGGTCAGTGAAGCACTGGTTAACTAAAACTACACCAAGTCTAACAGTCAAGTATCCAATATAACCCCAAATATCCAATATAACTATACCCTATACACTACACATATACTATACATTAGATACTATATATATACTGCACGCTATATACTACACATATACTATACATTATATACTATATATATACTGCACACTATACACTACACATATACCATATATATACTGTACACTATATACTACACATATACTATACGCTATATACTACACATATACTATACATTATGTACTACACATATGCTATACACTATGTACTACACATATATTATACACTATATACTACACATATACTGTACACTATATACTACACATATACTGTACATTATATACTACACATATACTATATGCCATATACTGTAAACTACACATAAACTATACACTATACACATATACTGTACACTATATACTACACATATACTATACTGTACACTCTATGCTACACATATTCTATACACTATATACTACACATATACTGTACATTATATACTACAAATATACTGTACACTATATACTACACATATACTGTACACTATATACTACACATATACTGTACACTATATACTACACACATGCTATACACTATATACTACACATATACTGTACACTATATACTACACATATACTGTACATTATATACTACAAATATACTGTACACTATATACTACACATATACTGTACATTATATACTACAAATATACTGTACACTATATACTACACATATACTGTACACTATATACTACACATATACTGTACACTATATACTACACACATGCTATACACTATATACTACACATATACTATACACTATATATAATAATCTACACAAAGGGGTTAACGTCTTTATTTTCTAAATTCTGTTTCATCATAGGCCTCACTGCACATGGTTCTAAAAAAAAGAGCTTAGACCAGAATGAATTCTAATCTGGCCTAGTACTGGTCTAATGTTGGTTTAGTCACATCATACTGGCTGTCCAGAAATCGCAACTTTACAGAAGAAAGCCATGTTTTAACTTTCAGTGGAAGTCAGTGTAAAAATTTTATTCATTCTCATTTTGGAGCATTTCTATTGGTCCATTCATCCTCAAATGTTGATCCAATGTAATGAACAACTGAAATTATGTTAAAATTGCAAAAACGATGGAGATACAGGGTTTTGTGTGACAGTGACAATATGGTGGTTTTGCTGGAGACCAGCTTGGCTGGCGTATGCTGTTTTAAACAGGCGAGGAATCTGATTAAACTCTACATTCTCAGGCTGTTTACATTCTAATGCATATTATTGAGTAATGAACAAACTGTTGCAAACTGATCGAGTTACTCTCAAACTGTTGGAAAACCCTTGATCTGCTGGTGACTTCGGGCCATTTTAGGGTTTTGCACCCTGATTAATGTATTTTTTTAGTGTAAAATGAGCCACAGTCAGAGTACTTTGGCACCAATGTGTGTGAGAAAGTGTGTGATAATGTATAACATGCTTTGATTATATAGTGTGCACAGCGAGCTACTATTTCAGGACAACAGGTTCAGCAGGAGAAGCGTGTGTGTTTCTGTGTGAGTGTGTGTGTGTTTGTGGGTGTGTATGTTATATGCAGCCTCAGGCCTTGACAAGTAGCGCTAGGCAACAAAGGAAGCTCCTCTTCACATTTTCTCTGTAGCTAAAGTCTGTCTGCATAGCCAGAGGGCTGAGCGGAAGAGGAGCGGGTGGGGCCAATCAACACAGTACCTCGTCCACCAGGTGCACAGGTGAGGGGGGCGAGAAAGGTGGGCTACATGCAAAGCTTGTGGAAATGAAAGGGCAATATGAACACCTTTTCTGAACACCTCGTCTAATTAGTGAACTCAGCTGCTGCCTTTTCTCCTTCAAACATACCTCTGGTCATTGTGGACAAACAACTCTGCCCATATAACGTCCCTCCAGTGGTCAGCTGCAAACTCTTCGAGCTCAAAGGTGTCGATTCTGTAGCAGGGCCTTCTTTCTTGGACGGAAGCCTCTCAGTCCATGGCAATGTAAGACTCGCTTGACTGTAGACGATAACACTGGTGTTTCAGCAGCTGTCAGCTTGTGGCTCTTGAGTTGTTCCTGACCATCCGCATCAATTTACTCTCAGCTGAGGGGGACAATTTAGGCTAGACCATCCCATAATAAAAACATGTTCAAACTGAAGGTCATGGAATCTGCTGTTACTTAGAAATGGTTCCAGGAGACGTTGCTGATCATTCTTCTCAGATCTGCACTGAACTCCTTGGTCCTTCCCATATATATATCATATCTGTGCACACCCTTTGATATGACCCCAAAAAGTGAGCATATTGTTTTCATTGACTGCTTGAGATGTTTCTACAACCTAACTGAGGTCCACCTGTGGTGAATTTCATTGATTGGACATGATTGGGGATTACCAACACCTGCCTACGTAAGGTACCACAGTTGACAGTGCTTCTCCAAGCCACGGGTCAAAGGAATGATCTGCAGACCTCAGAAGCAGGATAGTGTCAAGGCACAGATTTGGAGAAGGGTACAAAAAACATTGCTGCAGATATATAGGTCCCAACGAGCACAATGGACACCATCATTCGTAAATGGAAGTAAGTTTGGAGGCAGGCCAAACTGAGTGAATGGCGGAAGACCCATCGCTTTTCTCAGAGTGTGTTGGGTGCCCGGTGATGCCACATCAGCAACAGTTCGAAAAGAGGTGGTGCCTGACTTTACATGTATTGGAGGAGACATGTGTTAAGACCTTAAAACCTCCTAGTGTGGGGAGCATTGCTAGTGCTAGGGGGAGTTACATACGGGTGTAACTGGCAGTACCAAACATCTTACATCCAGAAATTGGGTTCGAGACCACTCAAAGAAAAGTGTTCTTTGCCCGCATTAGCCGCAGTCACAAGCAACTTCTGTCTTACCACGTTCCTCTTTATTATGGTAAAGAGGAGTGTAATGTCTGCTCAACTGGCTTTTTTAAATATAGAGTTCCCACTGACAGTAAAACAGGGTACACATGTGCCTGCACAACTGGCTACACGTGTGTTTGGTTAATTTTATGGGTTGTAGTGGTAAGTAGACAGAGTTGAAAGCTCAAAACACCCGACAAGAGCCAGTCTGTTGTCTCCAAAGAAATGCAACAGATATTATTTTCAAGGCTGTAATTTAGGGACTGTACAGGGTGATTATACACTCATCAGGTCTTAGGAGGTAACTATAGTGTCCTCTATAGTGAACTCAACCCTGGAAAGGAAACCTGCAGTCAGCCTGGGAAGCGTCCAGACCTGGTGTGAAAATATTCCCCAACGCTGGAGTAATAAAATTATAATAACCCAGTTATGGCCTTATCATAACAACACATGTGGCAACACAGTGTCTTGAGACACACACAAAAAAACTTAATTGTGAGTAATTTTGAAGAAAAAAAAAACTTTTCTTAATAGTGTAGAAGGTTGTGTCCAAGCTTCTGGGACTCCGTGAAACCACAGAACCACAATCGGATCTATTTTCTCCAAATGAAGGAAGTGCAGGACAGAACTGAATCTTCCCAGGAGTGGGTGTCCTGCAAAACCTCTCCAACATCAAATTATCCACGCAACCTAAAAAACCCGAGACGAGCATCTTGGGATCTGCATGCCTCATTCATTTCATCTAAGGCCAGAGTTATGATTCCACCAGCAGAAAAGCGGAATTTGGGGCAGAATCACTAAGCAGAAACGACTTCCTATGTGGAAGGAGAATGTGAACGGCTGCATGTCTGCCAAAAAGTACAACGATGATCTTTAAGTGTTCTGAAACCCTGATTCATGGACAGACGAATAAATACGAGACATTTTATGCAACTGGGAAGAACTTTTGAGACAGTGTGGAAGGAGCAGGAATCAGTTCATGCTCAAAAACGCTAAAACTTTGTTTCATTAGCCAGCTAACAAAACTGACTCCTCTCTAAAATCCACCATCTTCCTTTTCCAATTCTGTTTTTCTCTCAACTGCTCTCAGAACAGTTTCCTAAAGAGCCACGTTTGAAAGTGAGATGTGTGACTGTAAAGAATCCTCACATACTGTGGGTTTACCAGTTTAAAGGGTTGGTCTTGTCTAAGGAACTATGCCTTGAAAAAAGTTTTTTAGGGAACCAAATGTTCTCTAACGGATCAGCCCCTTGCATTGTTCTTTAGGGAGCCAAAAGGTCTTCACACTCACAGATCCTATTTACAAAAACTTTAGAAACTATAAGGAACCATCTGGTGAAAATGCTTTTAGGGATCCAAAGGTTCTTCATACAGACACATTTTATTTACTTCTTTATAGAACCATAGAAACTTCTTTATAGAACCATCAGCTGAAAGGTTTTTAGGGATCCAAGAGTTCTTCATACTGACACTTCGTATTTACAAACTTTTGTAAGGTTTTTTTGGGAACCAAAGGTTCTTCACACTCAGATCTTATTTGTAACAAAGGTTCTCTAAATGATAAACCCCTGGTCTTTAGGAAGCCAAAGGTTTCACTAAAATAAACCAAAGGTTCTTCCTACTCATAGATCTTAGTTCTGTAATGAACCATCTGCAGAAAGGTTTTTAAGGAACCAAAGGTTCTTCACACTCACATCTTATTTATAACAAATGTTCTCTAAAAGATAAACCTCTGATCTTTAGGAAACCAAAGTTTATTCACACTCATTCATCTTATTTACAAACTTCTGTAAGGAACCATCCGCTGAGATGGTTTTTAAGGAAACCAAGGTTCTTTGTAATTACATCTTATTTATAACAAAGGTTATCTAAAAGATAAACCCTGGTCTTTAGGAAACCAAAGGTTCCGCTTAAACAGTTTGTAAGGAACCAAAGGTTCTTCACACTTGTACATCTTAGTTACAAAGTTCTATATTGAACCATCTGCAGAAAGGTTTTTGAAGAACCAAAGGTTCTTCTCATTCACATTCATCTCATTTATTATGAAGGTTCTCTTAAAGATCAATCTCTTGTAAAGTTCCCTAGGGAACCAAAGGTTCTTCACACTCACATATTTTACATAACAAAGGTTCTCTAAAAGATAAACCCCTGGTCTTTAGGAAATCAAAGTTTATTCACACTCATTCATCTTAGTTACAAACTTCTGTAAGGAACCATCCGCTGAGATGGTTTTTAAGGAAACCAAGGTTCTTTGTAATTACATCTTATTTATAACAAAGGTTATCTAAAAGATAAACCCTGGTCTTTAGGAAACCAAAGGTTCCGCTGAAATGTTTTTTTATGGAACCAAAGGTTGTTCATACTGACACATCTTCTTTACAAACCTTTGTAAAGAAGATCAGCATGAACAGTTTCAATGAACTAAATGAACATCGTAGTTAAAAAGTTCTGCAGAAAGGTTTTTAAAGAACCAAAGGTTCTTCACATTCACACATCTCATTTATCGCAAAGGTTCTCTAAAAGATCAATCCCTTGTAAAGTTTCTTAGGGAACCAAAGGTTCTTCATAGTCACATCTTATATATAACAAATGTTCTCTAAAAGATAAACCTCTGATCTTTAGGAAACCAAAGGTTCTTCATGCTCACAGATCTTCTTTACAAACTTCCTTAAAGAACCATCTGGTTTTTAAGGAACCAAAGGTTAGTCACATTCACACATCTCATTTATCGCAAAGGTTTTCTAAAAGATGAATCACTTGTAAAGTTCCTTAGGGAACCAAAGGTTCTGCACACTAACATCTCATTAGCAAAACTATCATTCCCCAAAAAAACCTGAAAGGGTTTTAGGTAACTAATGGTTCTTCACACTCACACCTCATTAGCAAAAAAAGAAGGTTCTCCAAAGAACAATCCATTAAAAGGGTTTTGGGGAACTAATGGTGATTCCCACTCACCCGTCCATCTAGAACCATCCACTTAAAGGTTCTTCAGGAACTCTCTTATGGCATCACACTCTTTGGCACCTTCATTTTAAGAGGGTAACCAGCTGTAAGCTGAGGAAAGCGTAATACCGGCGTCTACACACTGACAGGTCCATGGCTCGGTGCTTTGTGACTGAAATGCAGTCCCAGTGTAACCTTGCCCATAGTTACTGATACGTGACTCCACTTTTGGAATTGATCAAGGAAACAGGAATTGAACAGGAAAAACAGACTGTGGCTTTCCATCGTTTATTGTTGACGTTAAAATCTTCAGCAGAACTGCCATCAGCCTCAGCCGCGCGGTTTTTATGTAGCCATTTGCTGCTTTGGCATGAAGCTCTCAGTGCTTTAGTCTCCTAATGTGTTAAAGATGCAGCAGTTAAAGCCACGGCTTTGCCTGTATTTGGATGCCCTGACACAAATCTGGCAGTGAAACACTGGCTCTCATCCCTCCCGGCCTCCTCTTAACTTCCGAGCTTGCCTGATCACCAGCTCTCCGATTGCCTGGGCCTGCCAACAGTTCCGCTGAGCGGTGCCTACAGTGTGATTAGCTTGTGTTTTGGTGGTGAATTCTAGTCAGTAGATAATGGGCAGTAAGGTTATAGTGCAATAACATGGATTTACAAATTCTTATTTCATTTTGCCAAGCTTCACTGTTCCACCCTCGAAGGCCCACATCCTGAATTTGTGGGGGAAAAAACACAACCCAACATTGTTTAGGAAAAAAATGAAAATCCTGGTGAGGCAAGCTTATGTTTTGTACAATTAAAATTACAGTCTTGCTCACCAGGATTTTAGGCTTCTCCACGAACCTCATGACCACACAGACACAGAGAGGAAGGCCAGTGACCACACAAGCTGTGCCTTTCTCCGCTTGGAATCTTAACCGGTTTTATAGGAGAAATTAATTCACTACTGCCTGAGAAAGTCTGGAAAGTCACAGATTGTCCTGCGATAGAAATGAACAGGCTGGCGTCAGTTTCAAGGTACTCATGGTGTTAAGCTCACTCTGGTAAAGACTGGAAGGAAGGAAAGCGTGATTAACCGCCTGTGTGAAACAGAGCGTGATAAAGAAAAGACACCACAACGTCAATTTTTTTATATTTAACAATATATATTTTCCAATTTCAATGTACATTCCGTTTTGACATAAGCTTTTTTTTTCACAAACAAAAGTAGGCATCTAAATAAATACTATATAAAATAGAACTTCAAAATAAATATATCTATAAAGGGACATTTTTGTATGTGTGAGTTCTTTTTCCTTTTTTGCTATATACTTTTTTTTTAAACAAAACAAAAGCACATTGCTCTTTTTTTTATATCAACATTAAGAATGCAAAAGCCAAAGAAACGCAGAGAGTACAAGCCCAGTTTGGAAGGTTGCTTAATTGGGTTAAAAGTCCGTATTTGATAAAACACTAGTGGCCGAGAAAAGTGTACCACACAACGCAACGCAACAAAACCAATGTAGTCACAGCGTCCTGAACACTCCGCCGTTGGGTTGTGAAAAGGAAGATCGTTCGGTTCTGCAAAGGTCAGATTACACTGCAGCAATGCAAACACTCACACACTCTCACACACACACACACACAGTTCGTAGTTTAGAGCCACAGCTGGCTTTTCTGTGACCAAGAGGATAGTGAGAGCAACAAAAAAACAAAAGAAAACACATAAATATCAGGGAAAGTGTGTGTATATATATGTGTGTGTGTGTGTGTGTGTGTGAAGAGGGGTGGGGGTGTAAAAGCTAAAAATCTTGTATAAGATGGAATGGAATGTTACTTGAGAGGGCTCCCTATCCCTCCCAGTCAAGTTCATGCACAGCAGCTGTATATGTCAATCAAGCACAGAAGATGTTTCACCATTTTAGGGGAGGAAGGCAAAAAAAAAAAAAGCTGTGGCCACAACTAGACACGGTTACCGTGAGCAAGACTGAAATGCTGTTTCTTTCAGTGGATTCAATTAAATCTACAGTTTCAGGGGCACAGAGGAACCAGGAATTAGCCTTGCCTTTCGTGCTAATGAGGCATGGCTAACATAAACAGAGGTATTTTTTTATTGCCTGGCACACTTTGCTAAATCAAGTGCTTGTAATAGAAAGACCTACATCCCCAGCCTTCTACTCCACAACCACATAGAATTTGAACCCCCGCCCGCGCAACCCACCCCCAACCCAGCACTCCCAAAAATATATAATATTCATCTATATAGTTTCTTTGTAATGAATCGTAATTAAATTGTACCATGCAATTCTTTAGGACATCTGAGACGCATCTGAAGACGGCTAGAGTTTCTCAACACTATTTACAAGAGCGTGTAACCTGCATAGTTCTAGATCTAGGATACTGATGATGACACGTTTGGCGACTCGTTCCTACGCGACTATGCAAGCCTCTTCGTTCCTCACTACTTTGGCACCTATCCAAGAGTTAGACTGCGAAAGGCTTTTACACCCTAGCCTCACACGTTTAAGACTAAGAACAGTAGTGTCTGTTGGTTTGTTTTTCTGCTTTTGCGATTTGTGCAACAAAGACGAGAGTACGAACGCCTGAATATGCGGCGGTACGCACACCGATTTACAAGAGTCAGGTGGGAGCTTGGTATACGTAAAGGTGGGTTGTTGTTTTGGAGGAACCCTCAGGATAGAGCTTCGTACCTCTAAGGACTTGCCGTCAGACAGGTTCGCTGCTGGATTGTGATGAAATATGGCCATTAAAACAACAGAGAAAAGTCTCTATGGTGCACTCCTTTGGCAAAATATGTGTAGTTCTAGACATACCACAAAAGCACATATGGGGAAAGTAGATCAAAGTAAAGTAGGGCACTGTCATATGAGTATTTAGGTATGCTTGGGGAGAATGGGGGATGGGGGTGGTGGTGGTCTAGTGCATGACAAACTAGAGGAATTTCACCACAAAGTTCGATAAGCTGTGCTTTTGTCCTTTGCCTCGGATGCCACACTGACATCAGGGGCACAGATGGCGGATTTAACATTATGGACACAAGCAAGACGCGCTTGCTGCTGACCCTTTTCTCCTGTAGCTTATGGATGCCTGTTTTTATGTCTCACTATGCAATAGCTTCTTTTAAACGGTTACCTTTGCCAGTCCAGCAAATTCTCACTACCGTGTTGAAATTACATGCTGTACATAATTTATGTGAAAACGATGCTCCCTGAGGTGGTTTCCTTTTTTTCTTTTCTCTGCAATAACTGCTAACATTTGGAAGAAATATTATGGAAGTTCGTGTATGGTGTGACATGCGTTTGAGGAGATTCGTGAGAAGGTGACACGTCATCAGGACCTCACAGACTCGCTCCTAGGATGGTGGAAAAGCATCCTGTCTTGCAATGTTGTACGATGGCCTCCTACTTATTGTCCAAAGTACTAATGCATTTGTGGGCAATAAAGGTATGTAAGCGTCCTTTGACCGAACCACATCGCCTCAGAAAAGTAGGGAAATTAAAAAAAATAATAAAAAGCTCTATAACAAGCTTATAAGTGAGCATGGAGGTAAAGTCTAGTTTCTAATGATTGTAACATGTGTTATCAGACTGGAATGCACTGCAACCCTTTTTCAGTGCCAGATCCGGGGAGGGACTGTCAAAGTATAGAATGCTCTTCAGCGGGTGATATTTACTTTGACTGTTCCAAGCCACCCAAAGGGAAAACAAACAGAGGGGGGAAAACGGAGATTGGACTCTTTCGAACAGACATTTTGCTCTGAAGCAGCATTCTGTGTTGGCGAGTGTTTTAACTAGAGAAATGGCAGAACACTTTGATCCCACGGCCACAGAGAGAACCCTGACGGGTAAGAACGGACTTCTTCTCCCCCTTGTAGCATTTTTGAGGATGGCCAGGTAAAGTAAAGACTTACGCTAGTCATTCTAGTCGTGACTGACTGACTCGCAACATTGCGCCACAAGGATCAAACATGAACCCTTTTAAGTACCGCGATTTGTATATATGTGAGGGGGTACGCAAGTGTTGGAAAAGGTCCTGCCAGCTTCTGCTCATGAGTCCTCCTTTTTGTACGTTTTATGTCGGGCACGGTATCATGAGGCCTGCTTCACCGGAGGACAGGCTTTGGCCTCGGCCACTTTGCAGGCCTGGGCACTTTTGCAGCGGCAGCCCGGGCGCCTCAGGCTGTCGTAGCACTTCTGCGAGAGCTTGGCGCAGCCCGTGGCAGGCAGGTAGCACACCAGGCAGGGCAGCACCAGCGAAACAGCGGCCATGAACGACCAGCGGGCGCAGCAGTTTGAGTGTGAGCAGGAACACGGCTTGTCGGCGCATGAGCCCTCCTCGTCCTCGTCCTCGGTGCAGTGGTAGAAGACACCCTTCACTAGGCACATGCAGGTGGCTGAGTCCACCAGGTTCTGCGCCGAACACAGGCACTCCTGGTTGCACACCCAGCATGAGGGCAGGGTCCGGGGCAGTGTGCATTCTGTGCACCGGCACTTCCCGCACTTCTCGCACAAGGGCATGTGGTTTTTCTCGGTCGGCGAGGCCACCCTGGCCTTCGAGTCCTGGGGTTTGGAGCTCAGCAGCTTTGGTTGCTCCGTTCCTGGGTTCCTGCCATGGCCAGAATAAGGGTCCACCATGGGGGTGGGTGCCGCATGTTCGAGCAGCCGCTGGTCGGAGGAGGTGCTGCTGCTGCTGCTGATGGAGCTGGGCCGGCCGCTGAAGGAGATCCAGGGGTGCGTGGTGGCATCCGGGGCCTCGCAGCGTGTCAGGTGAGGGTGGTGCTGGGCTCCCAGCAGGACCTCCTGCCCCCTGGTGGTTACCTTGTGGCTCGGGGGCTGCTGCGAAACCACCGCGGGGCTGTCGATGTAGTCGTTCTCCACGTGCAAGGACTTCATCTGGTCAATGGGGTAGATGGTGAGCGGGTGCTGGAGTCGGCCGTAAGGCACCCGGCTGTCCAGCAGTGGCTGCACCATAATGGAGGAGGAGACTCCGGGAATGTGGTGAGGAACCCTTGACTCCATCTGTAGGCTGCGTCCCACATACACCGAACAGAGATCAGGTCAGCATCTAGCAGTCCTGCAAAAAGACAAAAGCGCGGCTTGAGGATGGCATTTGGCTTTTTACAAACGTTTGCAAAGGTCCTTATTTGACCTGTGGTAGTCAAATATGACCAGTGGAGGATGTCAAATTCACTGAGCTTCATCTACACTTATACACATTCGACTGGGTTTTCTTTCCTAGGCATCTCAGTCATCCATGCCTAAGCAAGCCATCAAACTTAGGTTTTCAGATAACACTTTAGTTATGTCTTATAACCTATTATAACCTATATAGAACCAGTAAAGATCACATATACCATCTTATTAGAGCAAAAAGGCAAAAATTAAGACTCCAACAGTGGCAACGCAAGCAGCCTATATGTTTATGGTATTTAGCCCAAGTAATGGATGAGGGTTAGTAAAATGTTACATAGCTAGTCTATCCGCCCACGTCGCTGCTATTCCTGTAGACAGCAGAGGGCTGGAAACCATCAAAGCCCCCATTTTTATGGGTTAAATGCACCAACATGAGCGATGACTGTACAAAACTAACCAATAAATAGCTCAATCCACAGCCAGCAGAAGAAAAAAACGTCGAACCTGTTGCAGCACTTCTGATAAACCTGAAAAGCACTGTTGACCAGAAGGCTTATGTGAACACACGGTCGCATTTCCACCCACTAAAGCAGCCTTTCTCAGCCTAAAACGCACAAAACCGTCAAACCAGACCCGGCTTAGACCTTCCCTAACCCAACACCTGCCTGCCAGGATTCACGTAACCAACCCGAGCGCGTCCAGCTGTGCGCGGGCGACTCCTTAATGCTGCCTTTTGTTCGTAGCAGAAAAGACACGGCGTTTCAACAGCAACGATGACAAGTGAAAATCCGCCTGATGAGGAATGATGAAGGCGCTGGGAGAGCTGCAGTGGAGCGTCACGCCATGGTCTCGGTCAGAAATGTGAGCGGCGAGCTGCTCCCGAAACGCCTCACGGTTTCTCAACGAGAGCTTCTACGAAGTCCACGCTCGCCCACATTCAGCCACGGAACCCGTTTCGTTACATGCCGTCGGTAAACTCGCCGTTTTCCACCCGCTCGGGAGCTTTCGCAGGTTTCTCCTAGTTTAAATATCGCTATATCGACTCTAGGCTGGAAATAAAACCAGTCCAGTGGCGCCTTCGCTTCGTAAAGGAACGATTTCGTAGAAATGGACGCAAAGGCGACGCCAGCCACCCAGCCAGCCACCCAGCCAGCCAGCCTGGCTTTACGTCGTATCGCGCACGTATTAGGTATCGAAGTTGACGAGGGTAAAAAAGAGGGTGTAAAATAAAGGAGCTCAGAAACTTACTCGCTTCTCCAAGCAGCGCATTGTCTTCTTCTCTTAGCCGTTATAGTCCGAGTGAAACAGGGGATAGATAGATAGATAGATCCGTGCGGAAATCAGCAGCGTCTGGACACGGGCTCTCTGACACGAGCGCTGCGACTACATGAGGGAAATGGCTTTTTTATGAATGGGAGGGTTAGGAGACGTACTGCGCAGATGCTTTGGCAGGACGGGCTTTTTTTGTGAATGGGAGGGCATTACGACTCGGGACGCAAATGCGGGGGTTACACTTTTATGAATGGGAGAGCTCCGAATTTCATTGCGCATGCGCCATGCGCGGATTTCATGAATGGGAGAATGGAGGGACGGGGACGGGGCCGGGGACGGGGGTGGGGGGTTGGGGGTAAGTGGGGGAGATTTTCGACACAAGGGCAATGTCAGAGAGGATTACATGAATAAGGCGGCTATGCGCCTCATGCCACTGCTTACTTTAATTTATGTCGCCTAGTGCTCTTATTGTGTCCTCGGGGACCGGGCTGGGGAGCGTCTAATGAGCCGTTATAGGACCGGCGGTTCGGGCTCGAAAGACGGTAGCTAAAGATGGTAGCTAGCTAGCCAGCCTGGCGACTGACAAAAGGGAAAAGCACACGGTGAACAGCGCGCTATTACAGGCACAACGACTTCAGCCAGGCTGTTACAGTGGTCCATGACTCATAGGCTTGAGGGGGGGGGGGGGGGGGCAAATCGCAATGCAGAGCAGCGAGGGTGGACATAACTAGCTAGCTAACCTCATTTCAACCTCATTTTACTAGAACTAGCTACTAACTTAGCTAAACTAGAGCTGACCCCGTTCGCTTCATAATCATCGAGGTTTATCCTTCACCCTCATCCAGCTGTTCACTTCACCCTCGTTGCCGATGAGGGTGAAAAAAGAGGTGTAAAACAAACCGTCGACAGCAGCCCTTATCTTTAATCGCCCCCAGCTTTGACGGTTAAGCAACTGCCGTTACAAGGCAAGGCGAGGAGCCGTTGACCTGGCTAGCCGTTGCTAATGAAAGAGGGGTTTTACGGCTCTCAGAAGCAGCTCGGAGAGGGAGAGAGAGAGGGGGGGGCAGGGGGGGGGCAGGGGGTCCACAAAAGAAAAGAACAGGATGTCGTTGATTTGTAACGAAACCACGAGAAGGAAATGAGTGCGAATTTCCTCTTTTTTCTCTTTAACATCCCTGTGTCTTGCCCTGCCCCCACGGATAAGTCCCAGCTTGCGGCTTGACTAATGCTGTCAGAGGTTAATGGACAGCCTCTGCATTAGCACACATTTCCATGACAACATCGCCTTCGATCCCAGACTGGATCTGAACGATCCGCCGGCGGGCTAAACTTAGACACAGATGGTCGCTTGATACGCTCGGCCGTGAGGATGTGGCTTCAGGATCCATTTTCTGATCGTTTGCGCTCGCCATCTCTCTCATATCTAGTCTCACGGTCATTCGGTGTGTGTGTGTGTGTGTGTGTGTTTTTTTTTTAAGCCACGTAGACGAGCAAACGTGTGGCGGAAGTGTAAGGAAGACGCGGAAGGTGAAAATGGCCACTGCCCTTTGAATGAAATGCTGTCTATTCAGTGCTAATGACCACACACTGGAAATACGATTATCGCGTTGGGAAAGGGGGGTGGGGGGGTGGGGGGGGCTCCAATACACACAGCAGGTCACACTTTACTATGGAAATGACCCTTCACCGGGCTCTCACAGATATTAACTAGCCAGTCTGGGGAATGAAATCGTGATATGCTTGTCTGTCAACAAGGTCGTTCAGCAGACTTACAAGCTCGGGCATGATCTGTACCCTTCATCTGATGCTCACTTGTCCCTCGCCCCTCGTTCCTGTTGACTATCCCATTCAGTGCTTCACTTTTAAGTGTTTAAGGGGGCTGTTAAGACTGGTATGCACGAAAGCAATTTACATTCACAGTACTTTTAAAATATGAGGCGTCAATGCCATATGGCTGCAGAAGACACGGCCCTGCAGCAAATATGGTGTACTTTTGGGGAATGTCAAGTTTTAGCCAAAGCTGAAAAGGCTGAATTGCATATTTGAGCTCAATATTTAGCTCCTCACTATAAATGGCTGCCTGCTGTAGCAGAGCATGGAGTATCCCCATATTGAGGCCTACATGTCCTAACGGTCAGAGTATGTTTTAAAAACCATTGATGAACTCATAAATAGAAAGGTACAACTGTGTAAAATATAATAAGTGCAAGAAACACACCAAAGGCACCAGATCATTAAAACAATAAGGTCAACAAAGAAGTATTGTGCCCCCTATAACTCATCCCACCACACCCCAAACATAGTTCATCAAGACGTGTTTGGTATCTAAGGTTGGTTTCTTTAGTTTTGCAGTGAATTAACAAAGCTCAGGTCTTATAGATATTTGTGACTGAAGGTAATGTTAGCTATATTCTTTTTATATAAAAAACTACATGGAAACAGCAGATGTTGAATAAAATTGCCAGATTTTAATAAAAGATTGTGAGATTAATGGTAGATAAGATTTTTGCCAGTAAAAAAGAAATTGACTAGGTTATGACAGACATGCATTTGCCCTACAAAAGCAGTAAATGTGAATAAAAAGGTCACAAGGCTGTTGGTACCAGGGAAGTGACATAAGAAAAAGACAAGATTACTGATGATAATAGTCACTAAAATATCATTAGATATCAATTGCCAACACAAAGAAATTAAAGTTTTTAATGAAAGGTTTTTTTGGGGTATTTTTTCATCATTTTTAGCTGTATTATTCTCTTACAGAGCTGATTGGCAAAATTGCACAACTGCAATATATCAGTTATTCACTCGAATGTCCAACAGCTGGATGAAAATCTGGCTGTAGAATTTTGATGACTTTTCAGCTGCATTAGCCTCGTAGCTGCAGTGCAAAACTAAAGAAGCTGGCAAAAACGTGTCTTGGCTGATCGACTACATTGGGAAAGTAGAAAAAAGGGATGTTTTCGGGTTAATTTCGCAAATCCAATCTTGTGCGAGAGTTTTGTCCGTTCATTTATAAGTCTATTAAGCTGTGCCTGTTACCGTCAGCCCGACTCAGAGCGGTGACCTGATTGAAAAAGCAGCTGATTCTCCCTGCGCCTGGTTGGGGAGGGGGGGTCCCAGAGCTCCAAGCCAAGCCCACAGGAAGGAGCTTGTGTGAGGGATGTATGCGGAGAATGCAAGCCTTTGGTGATCTGGGCCTGTGTGGGAAGAAGGGGAAGCCCCCCGCCCTCCTCCCTCCCCCCACTAATACTGAAGAGAAAGCTGAGCTCTTGCCGAGATGCTGACCCTTGACCCTTCTTCAGAGAACTGACAGGAGTGGCCCTGAACTCTCACCCATGGGACAAACTAGCGATGAAGCGTGACCTGTTGCTGGGGTGTGGATCCGCCATTCATGCGGCCGGCATTCTGGGCATTCCACGCGCCGCTCCCTTCACATAGCAGTACCCCCCCACCTCACAACCTTCCCTTGAGACCCTGCTTCTGTATTCTGCGATATGTGGCACAAAGAGCCCTGCAGTCACA
The DNA here is from genome assembly GCF_030463535.1 of Salminus brasiliensis. Lineage (NCBI taxonomy): Eukaryota > Metazoa > Chordata > Actinopteri > Characiformes > Bryconidae > Salminus > Salminus brasiliensis. The sequence goes on from NC_132895.1 coordinate 25,031,446, forward strand.
GGGGACCCATTCCTCACCCTGAAAGACAGGCATCACATCCTTCGTTTTCTCAAAGAGAGGAACCTTGCATAATCCAGGCAGATTTGAGGCTGGTCACACAGATCCGAATCATTCAGACAGGATAACTCTTCTTGATGTGTAGTTGTCAGGGCAGAGTGTATTTTGGTGGGTGTACATGCATTTACTGTACCTTTTAATGTCTGTGTATGCATTTGAATATGCATATTTGTGTCACTGGCCCTCATGACATACATACAGTGACTTCTGGATTTGGCACAGTTTCATTGTGGACTTGACCAGTGTGAGTCTGATGGATTACGCATGGGATTGGCTACTTGGTTGGCTTGTATTTGAAATACGCAGCCCCTTTCCTGAATTAGCTGCCTAGGAATGAAGGCTAGGTTACGTGTGCAGGCTTCACATCTGGAAGCACATTAAGCAATTCTGTAGTTAAAGCACTTTCTGGTTTGCAGTTCAAGGGAGTGGATAGAATCTGTACCGCAATGGATGAAGTTCAAAGTTTTTAAGAAAGCTGTTTTCTGTATTGCCAGTAGAACATGGGTTCATATTATAGAAAATCAATTTTCCATTATCTTTTTAAAAATAAAAGTCTTTGTCAACATTTGGTTAAAGCTTCTGTAGCATTCATGTACGATCCAAATATGAAAACTAAGATGCTAAAATAGCCGGTTTTGAAGTCACAATCACAAAAACCAACCCATTTTCATACATCAGCCTTGCCTTTTTCACCATGAAGGTATACAGAGCATTTGAACCTGGGCTGCTTTTTGAAAGCCAGTTAGAACAGAGGTAATCTACATATTTCATGTTCAATTCTTCCCCAAAAAAACACTGTAAAAGTGAGTAAAAAAGTCAAAGGTGGTTAGACTCACAAAACAATGAATTATGAGCGTTTTGATTCATAAAACCACACACAACACCAGGATGGGAAATGGACACAAAATAAGGAGGCTTTTTTACAGAGCCACATTTCTTGATGATTTCTTGAATTTTCCATTTTTACCCTCCACTTCCAACAGAATGTTCCACTTTCAGTGTATTCATGAGCCCAACCTTTTCTCGCTGTGTGAAAGGCCTTTTCTCGACCACTGCCCTGGGTGTTCACTGCGTGGTTGCGCACAAGCTACGTTTATGCAGTGCCTCTAGCCATTTTAGAGCTTTTCAGGGAAACCTTGGGAGGAAGATGCTATTTTGCTCTCTCTCACACATCAGTTCATTCAGTCATTTTCTTTGTTCTCTCATTTTGCAAGCATGCACTTTGAGCAGCCCACCATGGGCCTGGCCGTAATGCCAGGTGGTCCGAGTGGGCGTAAAAGAAGGAGGTCAGTTTCCCTCAGTGGTCTGGGAGACATGGGAGACGCCTGACCTTCATTAGCGGTGCATCGTAGAGGCAGAGTCCGCTGGCAAGCATGGGCTATATTTGAGCCCTGAATCAGCACGGACCGGCCCGAGCCGAGGGCAGCGGATCAGCAATATCCATCCCAAGGAGGCCTCCGTTGACAGGCTAACAGCTAAAATAAGCTCTGGCTGGGAGGAGGCGCGCATCCCCACCAGCAGTCCGCTTCCTGTGAGACAGCAATTTTCTGAATGATGAAGGAGAGCTTGCGTGCGTCTCCGGACATGACTCGGGTTATTTATTTGCCCGCCATTAATGATTAATGAGCGGGAGCTCTGTGAGTGACAGTCAATAAAGGGGAGATTAAGAAAGGAAGCGCAAGGAAGCAGAAGCACAAAGAGGATGTTCAATAGACATGATTTGCTGACGACACACCTCCATATATCCACAGCATTTGTGCTCTAGCCTAGAAAAAAATTATTGATAAGGATTTCCTGATGTGCTGAGGGGGCCTAGCCGTCCATCCTGCAGCTCCCGTTTTGTTAATTGGCCATATTGCCTGCATATCAATCAGATTAGCGCTGGGGGATCTAGGTGGAGAGTGCAGCATAGAGCAAGTTTACCCAGGAGGAAGTGCAGGGCTTTGATCTGGGCTAATGAGCTGCCAATACCGCCCTCAAGGGCCACTTCCTGAGGCCAGCTGGAGGCCTGTGAGTTAGGCCACCTGAAACAACACGTAGTCTCCCTTTTCCAAAAGTGCCCTCTCCCCTTCCCCACACCCTTCCCCCATTCTTCCTTAATGGTAAATCCTCTCTCTCCCCCCCTTGATGATAATTGGAGATAGAGGTGGGCTGAAGTCACCCAGTGTCCTTTTGTCCTCAGTGCATTTATTCACTCTCAGCTCTATCCAGGGCTGACGCTGTGAGAGTGGTCTATTTGATGGATGCCCACCCCTCCACCCGACATGGTGCTCTGTTTAAATAGAATTCTTTTCAATTGCAATGAAGCCGCCTTTAGTTTCGGGTTTGAGGCAGCGTTTGGAAGATGACTGAAGTAGTCAGTTAGTGAGCTACAATGGACCAGTTAAGTCAAAAAAAGGAAACTATGGAACCTGTGAATAAAACTGGCCACTTCTAACCAAACCTCTCACAGTGTCAGTATAGTATATTTTGTATAGTATATACCTTACAGATGGAGATTGGCAAATACATAACAAAGAAAGCTAATTAGGCTTAGAATATTTTTTCACATAAACATAAAAAATATATTATACTATTAAAATACTAATAAAAACTGTGTATAATGGTTTTTGGTCAGTTTCCCATAGTATGTTGCACTAATTCCAATTATACAGGGCTAATTATGCTATGATAAACATGATAATCAGCCAACAATCCAGCAGAATAAGGCGCTGTCACTATGACCAGAGGATCACTACCTCGACTCCCTGTCATGCTGCTAGCCATTGGCAACCAACAATCGGCCTTGCTCTCTCCAGGGTGGGTCGATGGCACCTTCTTGCCACATCAGTCCAGTGCATCTGGATTTCTGCAGGCTGATGCATCAGAGCCTATTAGACAATGCTTTCCTCTGAGCACGTTGGTTGCCCTGTGATGTTGCATCGGCAGCAGTTGGGTAAAAGAGCCGCTGGCTGGCTGTGCACGTGTTGTGGGATAACATGCATCTTTATGCTATGATAGCAGAATTATTAGTATTCATATTATAAGTATTAGCTTATATTTGACTTAAAATATAGGAATCAGACAGATTTGTTCAATATAGCAAAGTCAAATTGGATGGTGTACATTTTGTGGTCCAGAATGTTTGGGCAGTACTGGGCTACTGCATTCTATTCATTTGAGTTCATTAAACTCTATAGAAATGTCTTAATTCTCTGTAATGCTAATCTTGATGGAAATATAAATACCACAGATTTCTACATTTTATTAATGTGTATACATTGGCATTGACATCTGTGGATATGTATATTATAAATGTTAGATATCGGTCCACAGTTCCAACGTGAGTGGATCCCTAGTTGCATCCTTGATTTCTGAGTAGAAATCTATTCAGTTTCAGCATCTCTAACTCGAGTTCCCCAAATCTTCCAACTCTCCCCAAAGCCCCAAATGTCCTGTTGGGTATCCCCTGGCTCCTTTGTCACCGTGGGAGAGAGCTGAAACGGAAAAACTCAGTTTCACATTCGATTCTCCTTGCCCACTCCCAAGCTCAGGTACCCGCCGTCCTGGGAAAGTGGTGGCTGACCGCCTTTCTGCCCCTTCGCCTCCCCACCTCCGGACACCAAGCCATGCTGAGGTTGATGGCGAGCACACAGCAGCCCCTTTGATGGGCCCGGGGACAGTGCGACATGGAACACTTCCTGGGCTGAATGGCGCCCCGACACTCGACACCTGGGACAGCGGCGCTCCGGCGTTGGCCCAGCGCCAAGGCCGACCAGGCACCTTTGTGTTGCCCGGGTGCAGAAACCTATCCGGAAAGATCTCTCAGTGCCGGTTCCCATGCGTCGCTCCACTCTACTCCACGTCTCCTTTGTGCCCAACTGGCCTGGGACTCTCCTCACTTCCTTTCGTTTCAATCTGGCCTATAATTGCTCTCTCTCTCTCTCTCTCTCTCTCTCTCTCTTTCTGTAAAAAAGTAGAAAAAGCAAGCAAGAACTTGAATAGGAAGGGGGCTAATTCAGTTTTGCTGTAGCCTTGGGGGGGGAGTCGGGGTGGGTGTCTCGGGCCCTGAATGCGGCCTCTTGTACATGTAAAAACATTCTCCAGGATTAATTTGAAGGCATTGTTCACTTTATCGAACCAGGGGTATCTAGTGTCCTGCTTTCTTTGCTGTTGCTCTCTGTGTTCTTCCTCACAATGAGGAACAAAGCTTTACATTTAGCACAAAAGCTCTGCAAGTTTTTTTGGTGTTGTTGTTGTTGTAGTTGTTGCCTTAAGCAGCCATATTTGAAAGTCAATAAAACGGAGGAAGTGCCGTTCCCTCCGCGCAGTCTTGGTAGGACGGACGAGTATGTGGGCTAACTTTATTGAAAGTGATATGATAACCGTAGCAAAACGGTGCCCATTAATAGAAAACAGGAGAGAAGAACAAACGGCTGAAGCGGCTGACCACAACAAGACGCACAATGACTAGCATGTGTGCTGGGGCCGCTACGGGTCCGCTGGTGTCCTGGGCGGCTCGGCCCGAACCCAACGGGCTCGTCTGGCTCGTCAGACGCACAAGGCCGTCTCCCCAGGAAGGTTCAGAGCATTGTACAAAGTGACAAACCCATCAAAGCGTCGGGGCTCGAATAAAAGGCCTTTTTATGACTTTCCTTCAAAGAGCGACTGGGAGTTCAAAGCACACACAGAGAGCGCGAGTCGATGGAAAGTTCAGAATCATACGGAGCGAGGCAAAGAGAGAGAGGCAGAGAGAGGGAGAGAGAGAGAGACATGGATAGGGGAGGAAGGCCTCAAAGGGGATTTGATATCGCTCATGAAAAGCCTTCCCCAACCTGCCTCTGTGGTCTCATAGGCAGTAAATCTTCAACATGAGGTTATCATTTGCCCATACACACCACCTTGCTGCTGTACTAAATATACACATTTCAGCCACGTTCGAAGTGTATCTTTGGTTGCATGTGGCATCTACTTTGAAGGCAACATCGGTCAGCAGTTATATGGCTTAGCCTGCCAGGCAATGATAAGAAATGTAGCACATAGTCTCTGTACAATATTGTTTAGTTCCCTATGTTTGTGGGGCCCCACCCCTTTTACAAGCTACAATAACTCCTTAATTAAACACATGCTGTCTTCACACCAATCCAGCGGTCCGCTGTCAAAATAATTTGGTGATTGAGACGTAAAGAAAGTCATAGAGTGAGTTTGGTGGGAATTGGTTCATTGTAGGAAAACTTACTAACTAACTTTACAGCGGTGGTGATAGAAACCAGAGGGGCACAATAACAACTGCAACAAAGATAGGGTAATTTTATTTATCACCCAAAACCTCCAGTGAACCTATAACTATAAAATCCTCTGTGTTTTATGTAAAGCTGATGATAGTAAAAATGTGTTAATTTAAAACAAAAAACCTCATATATAATCTCCATACAACTGTATAACCAGAATCAGTGGCCAGGACAACAACCTTCGCTTTCTCTACACTCTTAAAAAAAGTTTTTAAAAGTCTTAAAAAGTCTTAAAAAGACGTTACTAAGGGTTCTTTGAGGGATGCCATAAAAGCCACACCTTTAGTTCCAGAAAATCTTTTTTTTTGTAAAAGAGAGACATATGTAAGGATCCTGAAGGTCATTTGTACCTTCAAAAAGTTCTTCTATGTTCTTCAATGGCATTGCTCACTGAATCCTCTGCAGCCCCCTTTACTTTTAAGAGGGTAAACTTGTAATCTGACTAAGTGTACCATTACAAAGTTGTTCTTTTGCCCTACAGGCCTACAGTTTAGCTCTATTGTCATGTCAGCTTTGAACTCCCTCAGTTTATGACTTGCAATTATTTCTATTTAAAAACAACTGTAAAGCACATACTGCCATTGCGCTGAATATTAAACGCTGATGCAAAGTAAAGGCTGTAAAAGACTGATGCAGACATGTCATGCATGCTTGGAAATAATCCATACATCGGCGCCAGAGCTCAATCCTGATTCAGCTTGAATATTAAAGTCTTCAACTTAAAAAGCGGCCTGTATATTGAAAAATACGTTATTGCAAGTGTAATGCAAGACGTGCAGTGTGATTGTGTGGCTTGGTACACAGATTCTCTTATTGCTCAGTAGTCACATATCTGACATGTAAGTTCTGACATTAACAACACAAGTCATTAGCAAATCACATTTAATAATAAGTATATAATAATAATAATAATAATAATAATAATAATAATAATAACTGTGGTCCTTTTGGTAGATTAATGGGTCCTAATAGCCTTTAGACCATAACACATAAGTTAACTGACTCCATAAAACAGTAGATAATAGTTATTTTTACTTTCATCATGGTTTACATAGGTGGTACTGAGAGGAGGATAAAATCTGCTCATTTCTTCTTATATTATATTAGAAAAAGCAGGATAGCAGTCTGTAGTGTTGCTCAAAAAGCTTTATTTCTCACAAACAATCTTCTTTAGACATTTAGATGTGCGTTCCTGTGATTTTATCACAGGGGAAGGGTATTTTGTCAAGACGCAAAGTGGAGTAATGCACGCTTTGAGCGCTTATTGCTTTTATGTATATGTATATGTATATGCTTAAATGTATTTATATGTACTCCAAGGGACATTTTGAAGGTTTAAATAGTGTAAAAGTCTAGCTGGGGCTGTTTTTAGCTTTTAGCTAAAGACACTAGTGTTAGCTTAACCAATCAAAACTTCCTAGACAAAACATTTACAGTCATATGATGTGTGCTGAAGTACTCATGCCACTCATTGTTAGCTATTATACATATATATAAACAAGAAACAAGCAGTAAACTTTGTTAAACTGGACGAATACTTAAGTCATGAATTAATCAGTTTGAATATGACATAAATGATATGAAGTGTCTGTAACTGTCATAAGTAGGATAAAATATAGTGTATTTGAATTTGTGTAGGGGCAGTGCGGAATAGCAGAAAGTCAGCAACAAATAAGCTATTTAATTGTCTCAGAGCTCCCTGGGTTTGTGTTGGCTGCACAGGCTGCAGTAGCCTGATCCACTAACCAGCTGATGGAACGGCAGCCCTAGAGCTTGGCTCAGGTGTAGTCCCGGCTGGCTGAAACCATATCGGGTAGCCCATGCCTTTATAAAAATAGGAAGGTCTGATTTCCGCCCACCGATACATAATGCAGGTATCTCCTTACCAAAAAGCCCTCCCTCAGGGGGGGGCTGCTTGGCCTTCTGCAGTGCCTCCCGAAAATCCCTCAACCCCTTAATCCCCTTAGCAACAAGGGTCTGTTTCTCTGCTTAGGTTGAAGTAGGCCTCTGAGGCCTAGTGTATGCCTTGGCCTGTAGGCCAACAGCCTCCTGTTTACAATTTCCCTATTCCTGTTTTTAATGTTGCTCCGAGAGCAGCCACAAAGGGCCAGTTTTGTCCAACAGGAACAAGGGAGCTATTAGAGGGAGAGATGGAGGAAGGAAGGAAGGAGAGATTCAGAGAGGCAAGGGGAGGGGTGGAGAGGAGAAGGGCATTTGGTTGCCCCAGGGGGGATTAGCTAGTGCAGCTGCTCCCTTTGGGGCAAGACATGCGAGGCATTTTTATATCAGCAGAAATCACAGTGAAGGACAGTCGGGAATCAGGTTTTGGGGGAGGGGGGTTTGGGGTTGTCATAGCGGGATATGAATTTGGATGTTACATACCTCATTTGTTGGCCTGGTCACCCTGCTGATGCAAATGAGGTGTTATCGTTGATCCGTTTGCCGGGAGGTTGGAAGTTTGAATTGTTTCCTGAAGATATGACGGAGCCAATCAATAAAGCCTGAGGCAGCGGACAAAGCACATCTGTTGGAGCTAGTTTGGCTGTGCTGCATAGCACACAAGTGATAGCATTCATCAGAGATACAGAGATACAGAGAGGAAATGTCTGTGTGTGAGGTGGAGAGAGTAAGTTAGAGATAGAGAGTGGGACAGCTTACTTGCCATATCCCCCCAAAATTAAAGAAGAGAGTCAGCCACTATCGTGTGTAGTTTGTTCATTTGAGGGGAAAAAAATCTGAGACCTCCCACAGAGCTGTTAACTGTTTTAAAAAATACTACCAAATATTTGTTTAATTGGCCAGTATTCTACTTTTTTTTTGCATTTTTGTGTGGGTTAATTAAACAAGAAAAATAGGATTTGTTTTACATGTAAATGAGCTCTGTTTTGAATGGTGTGTATTGTGTGTTGCCTTATCATTTGAGTGTGAATAGGTGGATGAGGATCATGGGTCATTGTATACTAAATACTAAATGGGAATTATGTAATGGAGCTTATATATATATATATTTATTTTTTTTACTGTGATGAGTATGATAGTTTGGGGAGATATTTGATTGTACCGCTGTTTCTGTTGATAATCCCCCTTAATAATAAACCAGCTATCTTATGAATTATCATTTGCAAAAGTAGTACTTGTTTCAAAGAAAAAGATCTCATAATATCCAGAAACACACTCTGTGAGGGCAGAATAATCAATACATTTGGGTTGTACTTTAGCTTATGTGTTGAGAATAACTCTATTGTTACACATTAACAATCCATGTGATACTACTACTGGAGATGTACTCGATGTAACAGATGTGTACAGCTTATATCATTATACTTTATCATTATATATCATTATACTGTATTAGCTTGAGTTTTGACTCATGCAATAACATAAGTGCATCTGATTTGCTGTAACAGGACTAGCAGCAGTTATAGAAATACAACAACCCTTGTCGTATTCCACATTTATAACCACCTGAGAGAAAGGGCTGTTAAAGTCAATGCTGTTGATTTTACTTGAACAAAAGTTGATTATTTACGCAAGCTCTACCACTCTAATCCGTCTGTAACTGGGAATAGATCACTAGTAGTTACGTTGTTATTGTCTGAATTGGTAACGTGTAACTATGTAGTTGTTAGAGACACTTACTATATAATAAAAAAAGTGGGACCCACATTTGTATAATAATAAAATGATCATATACATAAACTGTACTTTTTTGTTTGTAATTTGGCTGCTGAGAACTTCCAGCTGGGCTGATGCTTCTGACAAATCTGTCAAACTTGTTATAAATGCATTTGCTACGAATGTGATTTTTCTGAATGTGGCTGAATGCAATTGTTATACATTAGATTATTATGCATTCATCAAGATCTCCCTTTATGCTATATATATATATATATATATATATTATTATTATTTTTTTGTAATTTTACCCCATTTTATTACCAGTTTGGAAGACCATCTACCCAATCCTCATTCATGTAAACTCCCCCTATTGCTCGCAATGCCAGGAGGGTGAAGACTAGCAGAAACTGCCTCTGATGCAGCATGCCAAGGCAGCCAGCATGCTCCAATACAACAGCTAACAGACAGGGGTGATGTGGGGAGGAAGGCCAAATGTGCTCTCTCTGACTCTGACTGCTGATGGCAAGCCTTAGTCCACTGGACCACTCTGAGCCCTTTATGTTCTTGACTCTTTAGAAATGCTAAAGAAGAAATGCTATGAAAAGTAAAAGGTAATATTTTTTCAAAATGTTGGAAATAAATGATTTATTATGTATTATTACTACATTGAATAAATAGAAAAATATTATACATTGTGATTGTAATTTGCTTTGTAGTTAAATATCCAAAGGGATTCATTATGTCATTGCATAATTCCATTTAAATAGTACAAATCAAAATGACATCAATAACTCAATAAGAGCTACGTGTAACTTTGAAAAACAAATCAGCCAATTTTTCCCTCCACACTACAAACCAACGCTGACAGCGGAAACGCAGACTTGAGGCTTTTCCCTGGTGTTATCTCCTGCGTAAGTCCCCTGGGTAGCTCGAGACCAGCTAGGCCTTGTGGTGGAAAAGCACCATGAGTTTTTCCTTTCTCCATATGGCAGCCATTTGTCTTAAGGAGCTCTGTCAGACATAAATAATATGTTATGAAAAAAAAAGAAGGAGCAGAAAGCCATGCTTCCACTGGGACGGCATCTCCGGAGGCCTGGTGTCCTTCACATCCGAGAGAGAGTGAGAGAGAGAGAGAGAGAGAGAGAGAGACTGCCTGCAAGTAAATGGTGACATACAAGTCTGGAGAACTCATGTAGTCCTTAATAAAAACAGACCTAGCAAACCAAGCCCATCTGTTTGTTTGGAGTTCATATGCTGGACTGGAACTATCAGGAAATGACAGTTAGCAAAAAAAAGGAAAAGAAATGAAGCCGTTCAGATGTGAAGATGAGAGTGATCTTGGCTTAACCTTCAGCTAAACTTCAGCTAACAATTCTGGCAGAAAGTACTTATTAAGCGTTCCATCCCCTTTTCCATTCTTTCTCTTTCGTTCTCTCCTGTTGCCTCTTCCCCAGTCTCGGCCGGACTCTTCCGTGTGTGCAAAAAGGATCATGATTAACATTTGCCCAATTCGCTAAGGGACACGCATTCTAAGCCCTTCCTTCCTGCTGCAAGTGGAATTCTCATTAAGTCGTAACTACTTTTCAAGAGCTGCAAGCATTCCTCGCTCAGGATGCCGGGGCCCTTCCAGCAGACCTGGCGAAAATGATTTTTTTTAAACTGCAAACTGATTGAAGATAGATAACGAAGTACTTAAAGACTTAAGATCCGACATAAAGACACTTATTTAAGAGAAGTCGAGGGCTGTTGTGTCTCTTTGGGAGGTGTGGGAGAATCAGAATTAATGTGTAATCATCAGTTCTGAATTTGGTCAGCTTTGTCAAACGTCTTACAGCTTAACTTAAACCCTAGACTTATTATTCAGGTATTCATTAAGACTGATGAGTTTGCAGTTACTTTTAGTAATTATTCAGTCACTACAAGTAATTATTCAGTAACAACTAACAATTATTCAGTAACTGCCGTGATTTATTCTGCAATTATAAGAACTTATTATCATCTATTAACTATTACTACCTTATTTAGTAATTACTATACATTATTCAGTATCAACTATAAAATATTAAATTAACTAGTTTCAATTATTCAATGACTAGTATTACTTATTTAACTTTAACAACTGTTATTACCTTATTTAATGATAATATAAATGATTAAAATAACTACCTTTAATTGTTAAGTAATTACTATTACTTATTTAATAACTACAATCAATTATTCAGCAGCAACTATTTATGATGAATTATTCAGAAATATCAACAACTATTCTTAGTTGTATTAAATAATTACTTTAATTTATTAAAGTATGTTTGATTACTTTTTTAGAGTAAACTAGTAGTTTTTTAGAGTAAATTAGTAATTACTATAAACTACCTAAATCATAATAACAATGAAAATTATAAATATAAATACATATATATTTATATATATGATTTGATCAGCCATGGGATTGGAGAGATAAACTCTTGCAGGTTGCAGTTATTAGCTATTTGCTAACTTACAGCTTTTAGAAACAAGCTGAGAAATTCTGTTGAAACTGAAATTTAATTTAAACAATATCAGATGTGTGGTGTTATATATCGTTATTGGTGTGTTAGGTATTAGATATGTTAGGTATTAGTGTCTTAGTTTAAAAAAAAAGCTACCATAAGAACTCTAGACTCATAGGGGTTATATTGCCGGTGAAAGGAGGCCAATGGGCTGCTTGGGGCCTCCTGGTGCCTGCTTTCCTCTCCACCCCTGTGCCAGAGAGCTGGCCAGGCTGCCTCTCCTCTTACCTGGGCTGAATGGCAGCGGCTGGGCTAATTGGGGTTGGGCGCTCCCCTACTTTGCCTGGCTCATTTAGTAATTTGTCTGGCTCCTTTCCTTCTTCCCTTCGGCCTGTAAAATGATCCAGCTACTTAATTTGCCCCGAACCACCCCACCCCGCCCCCCCTCCCACCACCTACCTACCCGCTTTTCCCTGAAAGGTGGATGCTAATCATGTGGGGTGGTAAAAGGAAAGACTGGAGGCACTTAAAGCTAAATCCCACAACCTAAACATGGAATACTGTCTGTTTGCGGCAGAGGTTTGCACAAATACACACACACACACTCATACAGATTCACACAAACTACATACATACGTCATACCAAGAGGGCCAAACGACACCAGACCCTGTGTCTCCATTTGCTTCTCGACTTTCATATTAGCTTAGATTGCCTGACTTAGGTTTGAGGATACCTAGCATTTCAGAATGTATACAAATATTGTCACTATCATAACAAACCCCTCTACTCTTTGAATCATTGCCTTTATAGAAGAAGAAACAAAAAGATTAACTTTAAAGTATAATTTGTAAATATAATTTTAAGCATGCAGCGATATGGAAACTGTGGGCCAAGGCTAATATCCGCTATTGTTCTTGTACATGTCTGCTGATGCCAAAGCACTACATGTACTACCGTATGGATTATCTAACAGAATATGGGAACATAGAGATTGATTTCTGCGGGTTAAAGAGGCAGTAAAGTAAACAGATTGCAGATGTCCCAGCTTCACCTAAACCTTAATAAATACTTCATTCAAACATCACTTTCAAATATTGCTCAAATCTCAGTGCCTGCCTAAAATGATATCGATATGGTTCTGATCTCATCAAACAGCCTCATCATGTGCATTACCTTCAGCATTCGTAAAATGATTAGTTAATAAGAGAGCTTCACACCTGTACATATTTCTGGCAGTGCTATCTTGGGAATAGTGCTATGCCTCATGCCACATTTAATCCACTTGTTGGGATGTCAGCACTCATCAGCACTCAAACCTTTGTTGAATCACCCTTGAGCCAAAAGAGTTTCAACATGTGCTTTTAATATGGAAGTCCAACTATTCATTCATCATATTCAGAGAGGCTTGGTGTGAAAAGTCCTGCTCTAGAAAAGCTTTCCTGGTCAGAGATGTTCACTGTGGTGGTATATATATATATGTGTGTGTGTGTGTGTGTGTATGTGTGAGTGTGTGGTTTTCAGTAGTCAATAAGATGTTAAATTTGTGTTGTCATCATGACCCCTGGTTCCTATCACCAACACGGTCAGGAAACGGTCTGAGTTTGTTTGTTTTATTTAAATGGGGCAGCTTCGTCTACAGTGAGGAGGTAGATTTCATGTCCTAAGCCACCCCTACTGGATATGTTTTACACATGCATTTCTCAGAAATACAGAATCGGCACCTGACACAGTAACAGGATGACAGAATTTGACTCGAATATGGATTATTCGATTATTATTATGGGTTACATAGCGTTTTTGCAAGCGCTACCCAGCTCACTTCATTAAAGTTAGATATAGCAGTTAACGGCGTGCCGAACCCAGAGTAGCAATGTCAGTGGAGCTTCCCAATAATTTTATAGCTGTTATTTTAATGTTAAAAATGCTAAATAATGCTGCCTAAAATGCTTAATAGCTTTAGGGCTTTACATTTCAATTACCTAGCAAGACTTTCGCTTGAGGATTCTCTAAAGATGCAGAAGATGGGCTGTTTGAGGGGCTGTGTGTCTTTAGATTGTAACTGATATAAGAAAGTCTGATGATGGCAGTCCAAACAAACACCAATGAAATATCTCCCCAACAAAGCTGAGGCACAGCTTATAACCCCCTCTTGAACTGTGATTGCGTCGATAAGGCAGCAAAGCAAAGGGCCTCCGTTTCCGAAAAAGTGGCACTGGCTCTCGATCTGTGCTGACCAGCGGCTTGCTAGGACGGCAGGGGGGCTGGGCCAGGCAGGGACCGGAGGCACGCTTCTAGACTTGTGGATGAGGCAGAAAATGCATTATGGACTGTTATGGTTGGCTGATCGCTTCCATTCATGCCGTGAGCTGCTCACAAAAGAAGCAGGGCCGAGTTCAAATAAAGGATCAGCTCCTCCCTATCCTCCCTACTGACTCTAACACCCCCCTACCAACCAACCCCCCTGTCCAGCCCTGTTTATAGATGATCACGAGGTACTTTTTGGTGGCAGGCCGGAATGCGTGCCCCCATCCTGGGCTTGTTGTTATGTAGTGGCGGCGAAGCTGACAGCAAGCTGACTTCCTGCCTTCCAAAGTCTGAGTTGCTGACCGTCAGGAAGTGAAGGCTGGAGGGCGGAACATGGGTGCGAGGTTTGTTCATTCAAATGTGGGCCAGACCTTAGGGGGTCTTTTTTTCAAAAGACTTTTTGTGAAGCAGTCTGATGGCTAGCATCTGATGGTCAGCTGAATTTATAGACTACTACATTTATTAAACAATAAAACTGAAAGGACTCGAATGTAGACACACACTTCAATTCCTCACCTTCAGTATTTATACACTCACAATCCAATGTGTCGTTAGATAATACGGTCTAGACACTGAGTATGTCCTCAATGGCAAGTCAACGTACTGTATGTACAGGCAGCATTGAGATATTAGTTATCACTGGACAGCTGAACACACTTGGAGGAGAACCCTAACTGCTCATTCTTTGGTGTCAGCTAACAAACGCCTGTGCAGCGTAGCACTGTGCAGAGTGATGGAGTGCAGAGGGGAGGACTATCCTCTTCCAGAGCCTACCCACCCAGAAATAACTAAGCCAGATATGCTCTCCTGGGCTCGTGTCTACAGATGGCTGTGGCATCACCATGAATGGTTACTTTTGAGTTGTGTGAATTGATCATTTTTAATATTACAGTTGTTCTCAATTGCTGTGGTGCATTTCATTTCAGATCAGAATTAAAATTCGGATAACAGTTAGTTCTACCGCCACAAGACGTAGTCATTTTTGCACATCATAGTAGCAGTTTCTCATGCTTTTGGACATCTTTTGCATCAACTGCATCATTTGCCGCCACACAATTGAACAATTTCTCTCAGTTGAACCTCAGCTTTCACTGATAAAAAAGGATAAAGGTGCACGTATTCGTCACTGTACAGTGTGGACTGTACAGCGAAATGTGTCCTCCGCATTTAACCCATCTGGTAGTGAATACACACTCACACACACACACGTGTTAGGGGCAGTGAGTACACACACACACCCAGAGCGGTGGGCAGCCAACTCCAGCGCCCGGGGAGCAGAGAGGGTAAAGGGCCTTGCTCAAGGGCCCAACAGTGGCAGCTTGCCGAGCCCGGGAATCGAACCCACAACCCTGTTATCGATATCCCGGCGCTCTAACCGCTGAGCCACCACTGCCCCACCACTGCCCCACCACTGCCCCATCACTGATGAGGTGTGTTTGCAGCATTAGTTGTAACCAATAATAAGCCACTTCTCCACACTTACTCAGAGCTCACAATTGGAAAGCAAATATGAACCGAGCAGGACATAGTGTGTACCATTTCGACAATGCTGTGACACAGAAATCGAAGGTCAGCATCGTGGAAGAGGGGCGAGGTGCATACGCTAATGTACAGTGCTGTAAACTGGTTACTTTGTGTAGTGCCATGCAGTTCATACTGTACAATATGTTGTTCAAAGTGCATTATGTTACACAGCAAAGGGTGTTATAGGGTTATCTCTCTCTCTCTTTTGGTATGAAGCATGTACTGGAGCTGGAGTCAGCATGATCTGATTTTTCTGCATTGGAAAACACTTACAGAGTGAACTGTCACAATGAAAACATGATAAAACCATTTGACTATTTTGTTCATAAACAATGGTGTGAGGACCTTTTTTATGATTACATTGACACTTTCATTGACCCTAATACCTGCTTTTGAGGAATGAACTGTCCTTTTTGAGCAAGTGACATGCTTTTGCAGGTTATCAACTAGGCTTTGCTGTTTGTACTAATTGTTTTGAGAAATGCACTTATTGTTGTGCAAATGTGAATAGTGATGTGAGAAATGCACCAAAGCAGCTGAGAAAGACTGTTATATCTTATACCTTCATTCCTGATGTTCCACAGCTTTCCACAGACAGATAGATGGACAGGCAGGTGAATAAATAGATGGATAGATAGACAGACAGACAGACAGACAAATAAATAGATAGATAGATAGATAGATAGATAGATAGATAGATAGATAGATAGATAGATGAACAGATGAACAGGCTGATAGATAGACAGACAGACAGACAAATAGATAGATAGATAGATAGATAGATAGATAGATAGATGGACAGGCTGATGGACAAACTGATGGATAGATAGATAGATAGATAGATAGATAGATAGATAGATAGACAGACAGACAGACAAATAAATAGATAGATGGAAGGATGGAAGGATGGATGACGGATGGTTGAATGGACAGATGGGCATACAGACATACAGCCAGATGGATGGGGATAGATAAATGAACAGAAGGCAGACAGAAGGATGGACAAATATAATGGTCTAGTGGTGAATGAATCGTTGTAAGACACTAAAATGTCTTGTGTGTGTAAAACTAACTTCACTGGAAAACAAAGAGTTTCGTACATCTAGAAACTCTCACACAGCTCTGATAAGCTGGAGACTGAACACAGCTTTCCACAGAACACAACATTTCAAAATGTCATTACAGTATTCAGTGTTTGTGTTCAGAGCTGGTGCAGGTGCTTTGTAATATCTTGCTGCTTGGATCAGGCAGGTCTGGTGTGTGTGTGTGTGTGTGTGTGTGTGTGTGTGTGTGAAATTTTTGATGTATTATATTTGTTTTTTTTATTACACCATTGTTGAGAAACGCACCCAAGGCACACCGACCTACAGAAAACTATGTTCTGTTGTGCTCTCAATAAGACTTTCCTGTTTTGTGCTCCAGATCGCTCGTTGTGTCCATCCTCGATTAACAGTGAAATCTGACTCAGCCCTGATGACACATAACACAGTTCAGATATTTGACGTTATAGAGCTGTACCTGATGTAACAGTGATCTCTGAGTTCTGCTTTATTTAGGTGGAACAAGTGCCCGTTTTAGCAACTCATACATCTACAGCTTCCTGTCATGGCAGACTTCAGTTTCCTCACATTGTTTCATGTGGACAGACGCAAGTGTTTTCCCAGTGAACTTGTAAGTTATGCTTTTATCAGTGAGTCACGTCAGGCTATTCTTAAATCCTTTGTTTGTCCAGTGCAGGTGTGTATGTGTGTGTGTGCAGACATTCCTTTTTTAATGATCCATAATCAGTGCTGTTTTCTGTTGAACTGTTATTTTATGTCTACTGCAGGAACAACAGTGAGGACAAGTGAGGACAATACAGCTTCAACCCTCACAGTTCAACTGAAGGACCTCTTCTGTTCTCTTCTCTTCCTAACTCACTGTATCTTCTCCTCTCTTCTTTTTTGTTTTCTTATCTTTTCTTCTCCCCTTCTCTTCTTTTCTTCCTTTACCTTTTCTTCTTCTCTTCCCCACTCATCTCTTTTTTCTCACTTCTTCTCTTCTTGTTTGTTCTCTTCTCGATTCATCTTATCTTCTTCTCTCTCCTCTTCTCAACTCAACTCATCTTCTCTTCTCTTCTTTTCTCCTCTTATCTTTTTTTTCTCTCTCTTCTCTTCTCTTCTCTTTTCAGCTCCTCTTCTCTTTTCTTCTCTTCTCCTCCCTACTCAGCTTCTCTTCTCTTTTCTTCTCTTCTCTTCTCTTCTCTTCTCTTCTCTTCTCTTCTCATCTCCTCTTATCTCTTCTTCTCTCTCTTCTTCTCCTCTCTTCTCTTCTCCTCTCTTCTCCTCTTATCTCTTCTTCTCTCTCTTCTTCTCAACTCCTCTTCTCTTCTCCTCTCTTCTCTCTCTTATCTCTTCTTCTCTCTCTTCTTCTCTCTCCTCTTCTCCTCTCTTCTTTTCTCCTCTCTTCTCTCTCTTATCTCTTCTTCTCTCCTCCTCTCAACTCCTCTTCTCTTCTCCTCTCTTCTCTCTCTTATCTCTTCTTCTCTCCTCTTCTCAACTCCTCTTCTCTTCTCTTCTCTTCTCCTCTTATCTCTTCTCTTCTCTCTTCTCCTCTCTTCTCTTTTCCTCTTTTCTCCTCTCTTCTCTTCGCTTCTCTTCTCTTCTCTTCTCCTCTTCTCTCTTCTCTTTTCTCTTCTCCTCTCTTCTCTTCTCCTCTTTTCTCCTCTCTTCTCTTCGCTTCTCTTCTCTTCGCTTCTCTTCTCTTCTTCTCTCTCCTCTTCTCTACTTGCCTTCTCTTCTCATATCTCTCTCCCTCTCCCTCTCTCTCTCTCTCTCTCTCTCTCTCTCTCTCTGTGTAATATAGCTGGGGCTGATATCAGCATGTGTATGCTGAATGGAGCTGTAGTTCTGTCTGGCTGTGAGCTGGGCCCAGCTGGGAGACAGCACTCATGGCCCATCCTCCAATTCTGGTTTGGAAAACAGATAACACCACGCTTCAGCTGGACACAAGAGCTAATATAACCCACATGTGTGAACCAGATTCCCTTTCTCTCTCTGTTTTTGTCTATTCCAGGCCACACTTCAACATCTTTTTAAGATGTTGCTAGAAAGACACATAGGCCTTCGGTAGAGATATCATCGATGACAGAATGTTGTATGAAGACACTGTATGCTTTAATGTTATTTCATGTGTAATTAGTTTGCATGGGTCGTGCACAGCTAGGATCTATCTATTGAACCCATTGGTCTATTACTGGTATCTCTATGGGGTAGCTAATGTTATTACCTGAACTATATATGTATACACGATATGGACAAAAATATTGGGACATATTTTGGCTATTTCTTCCCAAATGAAGAGTATTAAAACCAAAAAAAGTTATGATACCACAGGACACCTTCAGAGGTGTTATGGATGCCTCGAAAGGTCATATGTTTTGAAAGCACAAGGGGGACCTGCTTATAATATTAGGCACTATTAGGTACTAATGTTATGGCTGATCGGGATATGATATAATGTACTAAAAGAATGTACAAGTGAAACAACCGCCAACATGGCCTGATTAGACTGTCCGAGCAAGTTCAGCTCCGGATCAGACAACAATCCAAGTCTCCAACAATTCTAAAATGCCATCATAGGTAGTTCTTGCCACGGTTGTAGTACATGAGCCTGTAAGGACTCTGCAGTTCTCTAGGCTGATGGAGCTTCATCTAGTACTTTTAAAATGTTTTTGTGTGGAGTTGTGTGTGTGGACAACATTTCCCCTAAATTCCAAATAAAAATGGATGACAGGATGTTGTATGAAGAAACTGTATGTTTTAATGTTATTTCATGTGTAATTGGTTTGCATGGGTCATGCACAGGTTGGTCATGCAGACCTGTTGGTCTATTATTGGTATCTCTCGGGGTAATTATTTCTTTCCAGATGAAGAGTATTAAAACAGTTAACAGAAGGCTTTTAACTCGATTTTGGAGGCATTGCTGTGTGATTTGATTGCATTCAGTGAGTGTTACACAAGAGCATAAGTGAGGTGAGGATGTTTGATGATCACCACCCCACCTCATCCACCAAATTCCAAAAAAATATATTTCTATTTTGCATTAATTTGAAGAAATAACAACAGCTCAAATTATGCAAAGAAATTATTATAATAATTATAATGCACAGAAGTTATTTAACTTTAAGAGCATTTAATACGTTTAAGAGCATCAAATTGTCTCACTATAGTGAAATAACCTTGTCTGCCAATCACAGCTTCCATGTCTTGGCAGGCTCTCATTGCTGTTTGTTCACATTGCTGTTGGGCGACTTTATGCCGTTCATAGTCTGCAAATTCAGGTAACTCAGCTTTGTTTGATGAAAAGCCTGGAATACAATGGCTGCCAGACACATAGAGATGCACAGAATGCAAGAATTTCTTTCCAGAGCTGTATATCATCACTGTCATGCAAGAACCTTGTATCTTTAAAACGAGAACTTTACAGGAGAAGACCAAAACATTATTACATTTCAATGGAAGTCAATGTAAAAGATTTTATTCCAAGCTATTCTGAAGCATATCTATTGGTTCATTCATCATAGCATAAAACTGAAAAACAACAAAAATGGAGATACAGGTTTCTTGTTCTGCGTCACAGACTTTTCACCATGCCTAAAACAAAACAACATTCCCTCTCTTTTTTTCATTATTCCCCTCCCATATGTGTGCACCCCCCCCCCCCTTCTAAAATTCCCTCTCTCTGTCTATGTCTCTGTGCTGATTGAGGGTCCTGGGGGAGTGGTGAGTTAGGGGCTGATAAGGATGATGTCATGCCTAAACTTCCTGTGGATGTGAGTAACTGTACACGTTGTGCTCAGGGGCTCAGTAGGGGAGCCTCTATAAAAAGTGTAGTGTGCTTTCACACACACACTCACACACACACTTCCACTAGTGCACACTCACACACCAGAGCACGGCAAACACATCCACCTCCGGAGATTATAGTACACAGCAGCACGGAACATTTCCAAAAACAGTTGGTGATGCTTGCTTTCTCTCCCCCCCCCCTCTCTCTCCCTCTCTCTCTCCCTCTCTCTCTCCCTCTCTGTCACACATGCTGATAGACATCATTTCCAGGCAGCTCGCTGTTTGTCCCAAGATTTAAACATGGAGTTTCGTGACGACTTAACATCCGATGATAGTATCTCTCACTTGAATTCACTGTTGCATATCCGCACTCATCAGCTGTACTTAACCATCAGAGTGCTCAGTTCTTCATTTTTGCAGTAAAGGATGGGATTTCCTAAGCAGCCCCTCTTAATTCGGCACTCAGTTCGGCAAGTTACAGACCACAACTGATACTCACCGAGTACATGCAGTCTCACCTGCTCTTAACATGGAGAGAAACTTAGAGAAGCTCCTGATATTCACCCATGCAGCTCATGTTTGACCAGAACCACTGGCCAGAGGTTTGGAGACCACCCCCCAACAAATCCCTTAACAGGAAACCAACTTGGTTTCACTTACATTTTAGGCCTCTATAGATTGTCTACAGATGTTCAAATTGTTAACCAGTTATCTGGAGAACCTCAGCTGGTACTCAAGAGTGTGAGGGTTAGGGATGGAATTAGGACCAGGTAGTGTTTGGGTTTTTCCTCTACACACATATCCCAACACAGTCCTGCTAGCTCTCAATGCTGTTCAAATCTGCCAATTGTTTTGTTCATGACATCACCTGAACTTCCTTCTCCTCAAGCCATTCCATTGCACCATCTTGTCTTGGCATATACAGTCATTTTCTTGTGGTTTTGCTCTTAAAAAAATAAGAATTCAGATCCAGAAAAGATGCTAAACACCAGTGTATGGCATATGTTCATGTGAACACTTCCTTTCTACTGCCTGTATACACTGCCTGGCTCAGCAGTCTATAGCCCTGGGGTCGCAAGTTTGAATCCCAAGCCATGCCGCTTTGCCATCAGCAGCCGGAGTCTGAAAGAGCACAATTGGCCATGCTCATTCTGGGTAGGTAGATGGCGCTCTCTCCCCTCATCACTCTTTAACGATGTTAGTCAGCACTGGGGTATGTTAGTCCAGGGGTATGCCATGGAGCTGGGGACCTGGTGCTTTCTTCCAAACACTGTTGACTCAGCGGCAGTTTGAAAAGAAGTGGTGGCTTGGTGAGCTTGTTTAATTGGCAGTACCAAATTGGGAGAAAAAAGGAAAAAATTGACAAACGAATACATATAAAAAAAAAAGTATTTAGTCAGTCACCAATTGTACAAGTTCTCCCACTCTCATCACAGACAAAATGAGAAAAAAAAATCTGAAAATCACATTGTTTGATTTTTAAAGAATTTATTTGCAAATAATGGTGGAAAATAAGTATTTGGTCAATAACAAAAGTTCATCTCAATACTTTGTTATATATCCTTTGTTGGCAATGACAGAGGTCAAACGTTTTCTGTAAGTCTTCACAAGGTTGGCACACACCGTTGCTGGTATGTTGGCCCATTCCTCCATGCAGATCTCCTCTAGAGCAGTGATGTTGCTGCTTGCCTATTGCAGATTCAGTCTTCCCAGCCTGGTGCAGGTCTACAATTTTGTTTCTGGTGTCCTTCGACAGCTCTTTGGTCTTCACCATAGTGGAGTTTGGAGTGTGACTGTTTGAGGTTGTGGGCAGGTGTCTTTTATACTGTTAACGAGTTCAAGCAGGTGCCATTAATACAGGTAATGAGTGGCGGACAGAGAAGCCTCTTAAAGAAGTTGTTACAGGTCTGTGACGGACAGAAATCTTGCTTGTTTGTAGGTGACCAAATACTTATTTTCCACCATTATTTGCAAATAAATTCTTTAAAAATCAGACAATGTGATTTTCAGAATTTTTTTTCTCATTTTGTCTCTCATAGTTGAGGTCAACCTATGATGTCAATTACAGGCCTCTCTCATTTTCTTAAGTGGGAGAACTTGCACAACACTTCCTCCGGAAGCTAAGAAAGGCCCGTCTGCCTCCACCCATCCTCACCCTCTTCTATAGGGGGACCATAGAGAGCATCCTAAGCAGCTGCATCACTGCCTGGTCTGGGACCTGCACAGCCTCTGACTGCAAGACCCTCCAATGCATTGTGAGGACAGCTGAGAGGATCATCGGAGTCTCTCTCCCCTCCGTTACGGACATTTACACTGCCTGCTGCATCCGCAAAGCAACCAGCACTGTGGATGACTCCACCCACCCTTCACACAGACTGTTCTCCCTCCTGCCATCAGGAAGAAGGTATCGCAGCATCCGGTCCAACACGACCAGACTCTGCAATAGCTTCTTCCCCCAAGCCATCAGACTTCTCAACTCAACTCAACTTCTGAACTGATGTCTTCTCTGTTACATGCTCTCTCTCTCTCTCTCTCTCTCTCTCTCTCTCTCTCTCCAACCATTTACCCCAGATAAAATGGGAAGCATTTTTTTGCACAAAGCATTTGCACTAATAACTTTACTACCTCACTGGACTCAATATTTATTACACACTGCAGAATTTGCACACTACCCCCAATTATTTATTATTCTCTGTCTGTATTGTGTTGTGTTGTCTGTCCGCACTTGTTTGTGTTGCACTTGTGTTTTGTATGCACTGTCTATGTTGCACCATGGTCCTGGAGGAACGTTGTTTCGTTTCACTGTGTACTCTGTATGTAGTTGAAATGACAATAAAACCCACTTGACTTGACTTGACTAAATACTTTTTTCCCCACTGTATATATAAACAAAAGTAATGGACATTCATTATTTAAACTTTTTTATGATCAGGAATGTTGTAATAAGTAAGTAATCACTCCAATAACTTCATGATGTAAACCATTATTATGTCATACGTTTTCCTCTTTATTCCTGTAACGTTACCGGCTAAGCTTCCTGGAACCTTTGAAAAACATTGCTGAATGTTCCCATAATGTTCTCTGCTAGCTGGGATACATGCTCATACATTAACTTAGGAAGGATGATCTGACAGGAAAATGTAATTTCTGATAAGCTAAGTATACAAAGGCAGAATGATCAGTTATGAAAACTAGCAAAGTCTATTAGCAACACACCTACATGTTGACTTAATTTAATGGAAATCTTAAATTTTCTGCCTGGTTTAGTTTGATATGTGTCTAACAAACCTCAGAATCTTTGCTTTTCTCAAAACCACTCTCTTCTCCTACACTCTAAAGAGGCCAGTAAATCTGGGTTGGATTTAAATAGCAATTGAGGGAGAACCTCTTTGACTCTGACGCTCGCAAACTTTCACCCACATCTTTCCCAACTGCCCATGCATACAAATACGAAGGGGCGAGCAGTGATGTGTGATCCCGTCTCCGTCGGCTGGGCCCCAAACGGCTGCTGTTCTGCTCTAGTCTACCGTGGCGCTGCTCCTTTCACTGTCTGCAAAGTGTCCCCTGATTAGAAATCCTGCTCTGCTGCTCTGCCACTGAATCCAGCCCTCCCCGCTCTGACTGAGGAGCGTAGTGGAAAAGAAAGGACTTAGCACAGGGACAAAAGCAAACATTTCCTTTCATCACGCTTTTTGGGATACCTCGGTTCCTGTCTGCATCTGTTCCTTGCTGAGCAGGAAACTGGAGAGGCGAGAGAGAGTGATAGTGAGAGAAGTGAGGAACAGAAGAAGCAATGTCACTGAAAGGAAGTCTAGACCAGACAAAGAGAGAAGGAGATAGTGGGATAAAAGAGGGTACGAAAGATCAAGCTCTCAAGATATAGGGCCAGCTCATCTCTCACGCAGATCTGCATCCTTACTCCAAATGTCAGCCACGACATGTTTGATATCCGAGGGTTGCTTTTGTAGTTTTGCACTGGAGCGACCAACTTAACGTAGATACCACATAGACCCAACCACTTCATCAGTGATTGGATTAGACTGGCAAAAATGTTAAGGAATCTCAGGTGGACGAAGACTCCCCACAGTTCAGGGGAAGAATAGATCACTGGTTTGCCAGAATTCTACTTCCAGATTGTTATTTTGCTTCATTTACATACATAAACATCACAAATACATCCACACACATTCAGCTGAGAGATCCGGCATTGCACACCTGCGCAAGTGGACACATACCTGGCACCACAGGTGGCCTAGTTAAGGCATGGTCAGTTATGCCAATGTCAGGTGTATTGTAGGCCAAAACTGGCCCAGCTATAGCAGACAGATTCACGTTTTGTCCTGTCATTTTAACTCTGGGCCACACTTTCAAATGCATCTTACCCCTGAGAGAGGTTTGTGCTGCATCTACTTCTACTTTGGCCCAAAACTGGCCCAACTGTAGTCAGCAGTGACTGTGTTTACTGCATAGTACAAATGAGGGCCGGATACTTGGCCATAACTAATTTCTTCTCTAGTAGCTTGCCAGAGTGATGCTAGTTACCCCTGAAATCTGACTGCCCCTGAATTCCCCCCGGGTGACACCCTGAACTTCCTTTTTAAGTAGCTGATTAGAATGCTTCCATTCTTTCATCTGGGAGAGAAAGTAGTAGATGTTTTGCTCAGACACCTGTAAGGCAAAAGGCTGTTCTGTGTTTCATCAGTCAGAGTCAACAGTTGGAGAGAGATTTGTCAGGGGATTTGTAAAGGGCGCAGACTCCGGCCTTTGGCCTCCTGATTTCACTTCTGAGCAGAATCTGTAGTGTATGCTGCTCAGCGACTCAATCTCAGTTTCTCATTTTAATTTTACGTTCCACCTTAAATGATGCAGCAGCTACATTCTGCCGCTAGTGCATGTCCAAAACTGCAGCACAATGGAAAATTGCGCAACTGAGCAAGGCCCTTCACCCTTTCTGCTCCCCTGCCCACCACTTAGGGCATGTGTGCTCACAGTTTACTGTGTGTTTGCTCACTAGAGTGCGTATATGTGTTCACTGCATGGACGGGTTAAAGGCAGAGGCCAGATTCCATCTGTGTCCAACACTAATGGTGAATATGGTTGTCTTGTCTTGAGTGGACAACAAGGCTTGTTGAAAGTCATTTAAGCCAGTCCAGCAAAATACAAGATGCTAATGTTTCTGCATAGACTTCCATTTCTTTGTGTAGCTCCAGTACAAAACTAAAGAAGCGAAGTTCTGACAACATTAATGGGTGTAATGGAGAAATTCTGTAAAGTGTACATTTCATTTCTACACTAAATTGCTCCTTAAAAGAGTCCTGCTTCAGCAGACGGTCTGTAAGTCTGTGGAATCCCCACTATCCACACTCGAGATGCTGGTCCAGCCCCACAGCGCACCTCCATTGCTTTCCTATTATCCCGCCCCACTAGAGATTAACTCTGAATGTAACGGCAACAATGCCTAAAGGTTTCTGGACCAGCCCATTCCTGCACTCTGCAAACAAGGCCCCTGAACTTTCTGAGGATAAGAACTAATGACGAAGCAGTTTATATTCACAGGGGCACGGGACACGTATAGACATTATCCTCTCTGTACAAGTGTCAGAAGGATTGCCCCGATGAAACAAGAATGCCATGAATCATTGCAACTACAGTGGGATTAGCCTGCATCTGTCATGGTGTAATTGCTTCTGGAGTAAAAATCTTAGAGGCTAGCCAAAAGGTGAAATCACCATCCACATTTATGTTGTCATCTCAGTCAACATCAAATAACGAAACATTTGGCTGGGTGTCTGCACACCTGCTTGACTGTTGTATTGCTGAGCCTTTGTGAGCTCAAGCAACTGTTTAATAAATTAGCAGTATGCCTCACCGAGTATTCATTTAAAAAATATGGGGGAATGGTGGAATGTCCTCATCATTGCATGAAGGTTCTCCAGAGATGACAGGGGTATTTCTTTGTTTGGCATTTAAACTAGCAAAATATAAAAAAATCAATAACCCCTCCTCTCCTCTTTACCTTTTAAGCTCAGAACAGCTGCTTCTAGTCTTAAGAGACTGCTGGTAAAGATGCAGTTCATCCAGAAAACTGGCGAAATGTTCACCTCTGTCAGTGCCGTCCAATCAGATTGGGAAATTCTGCTTCTCAGACCTCTGAAAACCCCACCCAGTCGTCCCTATGTACATTACTAACCATTAACCCTTTAACACTCCAAGGTTTATTACACACTAAGGTGTATTATTCAGTAACTACAGGGACGATTCATTGGTAATAGATGTAATAACACTTTTGGCCCGCCAGTGGCCATAGGCTTTTTAAGGGGTTGAACTGGTGCAGCTGATTAGCAAAATTCTTTCATTTGAAACGCTGTTGGTTCTCTGGACATAGATGGGTTTGACTACACTAAGCGGGAGCTCCTCTGTGTATCTGACAGAGCAGGCTCGACTACACACCTCTTTCACTTTTCTTTAACAGGACAGATAATGACAGTAATATGGGCTACATAAAGGAAGAAACTGAAGGACCACATTCAGCTGTTTTGTTCAACATCATGATTCAGCAGAAACGGTTAAATACGCCCTTACAGAACTCACTCACTGTAATGTGCAGCGCCTAAAACTTGTACAGCACGATGGTTCCTCATATTAAATAGTTAAGTAGTTTCACAAAGATGAATGTAGACACAATTTACATTTCCATCAGATTTTAGAACCAAAGCTCACATGGTTCACACGAACCAAAGCTTTCACTGACTCACTTTAACAGCAGTGTGCAATTACCTGTACTTACCCCAGTTTTTTTTTAATGTACTTAAGTACTTGTACTTCGTTACTTCCCACCTCCAGAGATAGCGGCTAACTTTGCTAGGTGATCTCTGACCAACAGCAAGTCCTACCTTAGCAAGGCAGCAGTAGGAAGAACTGCAACTGACACATGCTACTGTAGATATAAGCTTGTGCACTGCAGTGAGAACCTTTACCAGATAAGCGAGCTGCAGTGTCCCTCACTGAACCCAAAATCATGCAGGTTGTACTGGGTTACAGGTTTTACTCCCAGGTGAAATAAAGAGTGAGCTTGAGAATTAAGTGAGTTTCTGATAGACTTTCTGTCTGTGGTCCAGCTTAGAACTTTTACCAGGCATGCTTTTGTTGAGCTTAACTAAATGATAAAGTATAAAAGAAAATCTCCTCATACATTTGAATCATCAAACATGAGCCTAATCGAACAAATCCACTGTCGTCTCATGCTTTCTCTCTGGCCTGCTGCATTGTCCGCTGTTTCTGTGGTGAAGTGGAAAACTAAAGGCTCTCTTTAAACCCCCCTCCACACCCACTCGCCCCACCTTTCAGTCAGCCATTCAGCATGCGCCTCTGTTTTTCCTCCAGGAAGGATCTGATTATCTGTCTCGAACTCCAAAATTAGGACTTTGGTCATCAGGCACTTTAGGTGCACTTTTGTAGTGGGGGGGGGGGGGGGGTCACGGGATGAGGACTTCGACTCATCGAAACATTAAGTTGGAAGGAAGCTGTGTGAGGGGCTCAGCAGGCCGGGGCCCACTCCACCCCCACATGGAGACAATGGCCCACTTCAAAAAGAGGCCCTATTTGTTTGGACGTTCCTGTGAATAAGGGAATAATTACAGGAGCCTCTCCTGCCCTTTCACAGAAGAGGATGCAGCCCGAAAGAGAGTGAATAGAGGAAGGAGGAAGTTTGGGCGGGGGGTTGGTGGTGGTGGTGGTGGGGGGGGGGTCCTGCAATACTGACGTTGTAAAGAAGAGGAGATGCCTCGATCTGACTTGGAATGCAAAACATTACATTCCCCACCAGTGGGGCCTCTGAATGTACACCGCTTGTTTGTCATGATGTTTTACAGGGGCTGCTTCAAAGCCAGGGATTTTGGAGAATAGCAGGGGAAGTGACGAAGGTCGAGAGTTATATTGAGGGCAGGCGGAGGCTGTTTTGAACCTAGGTGACGGCTGTGGGAAAAAACATTCAGGCACGCTTTCCGTATCGGCCCAGAGACTGTAGCAGTCAAATGACTGGACACACCTACTCATAGAACAACAACAGTGTCAGTAAAGCTATAAAACACAATAGGAAGGACACAGCGACCAAACAAGTGGTTAAACAAGTCAAAATGGTCATATATTTAATATCCTCTAAAGTAACCCCTCTTTGTCTTGATGCAGCTTTGCAAACTCTTGGCAGGAGCCGCCTGGGATTCCTTTCCAAATGGAGTTTTTTCAGACAGGCATCTCCAATCTGATTTTGCAGCCTATCCAATTTGAGCAGGGCAGATTTTCTGCACTCTGACCAGCAAAAAGTCCCATGAAATCTGATTCAAGTCACATTTGTATGTGTTTTTAAATCTGATTCAAAGTGACCAGTCAGATTGGTTTCCGGGCACTTTTTTAACTCATTGGGGCCACGGTGGTTCTTAACATCAGAATGTACGTCAGGAAAGCCAGAGGCGCTCACATATTACAGCTTAAATACAGAGAGTTTGTCATGTTTGGAACAAGGCAGGCCGGAACCGGGCAAATCCACCTCTCAGAGTCTGTGAAACAGACTGGGGTAAAACCATAGGCAGGCAGTAACACAAGCATGTCCATGGCTCAAACAGCTCCCAATTCATGTATGTTAACAAAGACTACATACAGTATACAGGTGGTAATAAGATAAGATAAGATAAAATAAGATAGTCCTTTATTAGTCCCGCAGTGGGGAAATTCCCAGTGTAACAGCAGAAAGGGATAGCAAGACACTCAGTTACAAACATTTAGATAAATAAATAGAAGAGTTTATTTAATTTTTAGAATACGTAAGCAGAAAGAGTTTGCGAGTCACCAACAGGGGGCAACCGCCTTACAGAGTTAAAGCGTTAAAGTGGGAGGAAACGCTGTTGAGTTCTTTTTATTTACAAATAGTTTTACATACATGCTTCTTAAGCCTCCTATAGAGGGCATGCATTGATTAAACACTTCAATTGATACACGCCCCCTTTAGACCGACTGAGTGGCGAAACATGAACTGCGTTTCTTAGGAAAACGGCCAAACCAGGACTGAAACAAGTGAATATCCGCTCAAATTAAAGGTAGTTGGACTCGACAACGACCCATCCTCATTACTACAGAACCAGTAATCCATGGACAGCGATGTGTAGCCAGGAACTTCCAGCTTAATGAGGCTCAAGTCACACCCATTTAGAGAATAAGGGAGTCCAGTGAATGTTGTGTTTCCGTCTGTTTTCAGGCACCTTTAGTACACTGGTTTCCCCAGATTTGCTAGCTTTCTCTGGTACTTGAACTTAGCACTTTGCTAAATTTGCAACAACAGTGGGCTTATTAGGGCTTATTATTTCCCCCCACTCGTTTTTAGAGAGTGATTTCATCCACTTAGTGAGCCCCCACATGTTTCAGGGCCTGATTCTAGTTGTTTTTCAACTGATGTCTCTGAATTCCTTCAGTCGGTCGCACACTGAACGCTAACGCTGACACTGGGTCGGCCTTTTCGCCAGTGTGCGTGGCTGCAGTGACTCCTGCCACTCTCCAAGCACCCACCTCAACTCAGTAATCAACCCTGTAACATGCTGAGAGGGCAGTAGGCCTGCTGATATTAGGGGTGGACAGACACTTAGGGACATCTTTTTTATATTATTGTGTGTGCTGTATTTTTACAGCTACTGTACTGTAGTGTCTAAATATAACTAGAGGAACCTGTTAGCCTGTGATCTTCTGATCAAGACAGCTACACTAATGTTCTGTTCTGTTCTGAACAGAATGCAGTGACTTCACTGGTGTGAAATATAGCGTAATTGTTCTGTTAGCCAGCTATGGTCATTAAGTAGTGCTACAAAACAGCATCTGAGCTCTTAAATGTGAGCTAAGTTAAGTCTTACCAGCTGCTCTTTAGGCAATGTACTTATACATGCCTCATTCCAGTGTCAGTGTGAATCTACAAATGAGGACGGGTCACTCGCAGCACGAACTGTAGACGCTCAGTCTAAAAATCCAATTTGTATCGCAGTGTGAACCAAGCCAAACAGGCCATTGTGTACCATAGCCGCCCCACTACCATGACCTCCTCCCACGCCCCTGTAGAAAAAACAGGGTTGTCATTTGGTTCATTTCATGTACATAATTCCCAATTCCTGAGAAGGATGTATTAAAGCATCAAAGATCTTTTCAAAAGCAGGAAAGATGAATGCACTGAGGTGGACTTCCTGGACTTCAGGCCCACTACGTAATAGAATTTGCTGTTTCACAAATACAGAGGCACGTCCGGACTGATATTGTTAGAGCATGACCTACAGTGGCAGGGGGAGTGAGTGTGTGCCTGTTATTGTGCAGGCATGCTTATCTTTGGACACTGTGTAATTTCTGTTCTTTTCTTGATTTGCGGCATTGCTGGAGTGACCACTAGTGTGACTAAAAGGGAAGTGAGATAGCCGGATCTGGGAAGACAAATGATACTGCGGTCAAGCTGCTGGAATGCTGGAGGATGAGGAAATCTCATGCAGTTCACACAGCCTTTCAGAAGTCATTCTCACCATCTCACTAGAACAGCTGGATTGCTGGATAGAGGACTATTGAGATGTTATTAATGACACTAGAAGAAGATATAATAAAGAATAATAAAATAAAATGAATACCACTTAAAAGAAAAGAAAATAAAAGGAAAAAAACAAAATATGAAAAATTATGATTATTATTATTATTAGTAGTAGTCGTCGTAAGTCAATTTGACATTGTGGATACGTATAAATGGTGTGTAGGATGGTGTGTATGACATATAATCCATAGTTTGAAATTATAACTACCCTAGTAAAGACATCTTGTGAAGACCACTATGTCTTCATACTCTGCTATTGATACGATAGAGAGAGAATGACTTTGAGCCCTTTGGTTAGATCTTGAAGGAACTTTTAGCATTGCGTGGTTCACAGGAAATTTGGTGGCTTCCATGCTGGCATATATGTATATATGAAATACTTGAGAGGATTTATTAGGCCTCATAGTAAGAGTAAAAGTACACTGAGTGCCTCAGAAAGAGATGCCTCTAGAGCCCAATATTGATCTCAAGAATGTGTCCAGGCAGCATATATCTCCGGCCGGAGATAAAAAAGAAAAAAAAAGAAAAAAAGCTAGCGCCTGTTCTCCAAGGCCCACCACAAGCATGCGAAACGCACTGGGAGGAATTCTCCATTCTGTCAGTGGACGGCCTGCTCTCCCTCTCTCTCGCTCTCTCCCCACAGCCCCCTTTGCTTTTTGCAGTGGCTCAGGAGCTGGCTAAGTGCTTGAACAGATGGAGCTGTGCATTGAAAAGCCTAGTTTGGCCCCCAAATGCTAACCGGAAATTATTGCAACCAAAAAGCCAGCAATTGGCACGACTACCAGTTTTGATCCTTTGAATTTGAAGGGTAGTGAGGTCGCATCTGAAGTGATGATGAAGAAGAAAGCTAACTATTAGCATGGCCAGTATTAGCTATGTCACTCGGTTTCTAGAATGAACTGTCTCTTGAATTGTAGGATAACAGCTGTCTCATGTACATTCTCTCATTTTTACTGGGATGGATGGGGGCATTGAGCACCCATTAAAGGATCAGACCTGCTTAACTGGAACATAGTTAACATTGATCTGAAGGTAGCATGTACCGATAGCTGGAAAATAGCATGATCGGCATTGGCCACATAAACCAGCCCTAGAATTGCTGATTGACATGTATGCCCCCCTCTGGTCCTGAGATGAATGAGGGGTAGGGAGAGTACACGAAGAAACTCACGCATGTATGTCAGC
Source organism: Salminus brasiliensis (assembly GCF_030463535.1). Classification (NCBI taxonomy): domain Eukaryota; kingdom Metazoa; phylum Chordata; class Actinopteri; order Characiformes; family Bryconidae; genus Salminus; species Salminus brasiliensis. Next base: position 25,063,332 of record NC_132895.1, read on the forward strand.
GATAGAGCTGTGCTTTGATACTGAGCGTTTGAAGATGGGGGTCCAGGGGGTCCCCTATGGGGCACCATAGGGGCTGCCCTGCACTAAGTGGAGGGGCATGCGTGCATGAGACCATGCATTGAGGTAACGGAGGAGTGTTTGTGCAATTTACAGAGGATTCGTCTTCCGCCCCTGACAGGGGTCTGTCAAAGTGTTTTATGGCGCTGGTATCTTGGCTGCAGCTGTGCTCGGGGACTCCCAGAGGAAGCTATTGCTTGTTCAGTTTACAGTGAATAGCTCCCTTCCTGCTCCGACTATGGACCCGGAGGCTGGGGGCCAGGGTGCAGCACAGCGTCTGTGTGTGTGTGTGTTTGTTTTTGTACATTTTCAGGAAACCACAGCCAAGTAGGGGTCCCCTGCAATGTCAGGATCAGCAAAATGGTCCTTGTCAAGTACTTTTTATCGACAAAAAAAATCTTGACATTGAAGGATTTTGCTGAAATCCTTTTTACATGTATTAGTAACCTGTATAGCGTTGAATTTGCCCAATTAGCCAATCACGTGACGGAACTGCAAAGAATGAAATCATACGGATCTGGGCCTGCAGTTTCAGAAAGTCTCCACAGCTACCATCAGAATGGGGAAAATGGGATTTCAGTGATTCTCTTGGAATAGACACAGAATATCACAGTTGCTGCATCGACACGTCCTGTATAGTAGCGTTACCGAACTTCTGCCTGCACTGTTAAACTGAGTGTTCACTGGGCTTCAGCACAATCTTCAGCATGTCTGGAAGTCTCTTCAAAACAGACGAAAGCTTAGTTTGCCTTGGTCGAAGCGTGTCGTGCTAAAGCTCTAAGCATTAGCGTGACCCTGCAGGTGACCCTAGGTCTGTGACTAGGAATCTGCCTGTGACAAGTTTCTCGAAGCAGAGAAGGAACAGAGTGTTGTTGTTTTTTTCTTTTGAATGGACCAGCATTTACTGAGCTTCATTCTGGAGGAGACCAAATCCTGCAGGTTCAACACCTCCCCCTCAGTGCATGTCAACATTAGCAACATTAGTGAGCTCCCTGAACACCAACCACAACTAGCAAAGAAACATAGCATCGTATTTCCACATTAAACTCCTCACCTTGCTGATAGCAATTTCAGTGAATGCTGAATTAATTCATTACCATTTTTAATCACAAACCTGAGTCAATGAGTTCAGTCCTGCATCTCCGGTTCAAACTTTTTAACACACATGATGGAGTGAAAACTTTGGTAAGTGTGTTTGCTCGAATTATTGGTGTATTTAGTAAAGGGCAGTTGCTTAATTCATTAATTACAGCGCTACTATTCACGCTTCCGCATTAATGAACGCAGAAGTGTGATAATGGTCTATTAAAAAGCTGAGAACAGAAAGCTGAGGCTGCATTGGGCACGGGTTCACCAATGCTATACTGTTGGGTCAGATTTGGCTCCAACAGCATGAGTCCACGGACCCAACCTCCCTTGTGTCAACAGTCCAAAGTGGTGGAGGTGGTGTAGTAGTGTGGGGAAAGTTTTCTTGGTACACTTTGGGCCTATTACCCCTTGAATGCCACAGACTGTTTGAGTGCTGTTACTGACCATGTGCCTCCCATTGGGATTGGGATCCACCCATCTTCTAATGGCTACTTCCAGCATGATAATGCGCCATGTCTCAAAGCAAAAGCCATCTCCAAAGAGTTTCATGAACATGACAATGAGTTCAGTGTTCTTCAGTGGCCTTCCCAGTCACTAGACCTATCTAAATATATATACATATATGTGTGTGTGTGGTTGGGGGGAGCAGTAGTGTCCTTCCTCATGCCTACGTGGGTGGATATGCAGTTCGTCCATCTGTTTGTTTAGGTCTACAGGCTTCATGTGTCTCTGTAAGGCCAAAAATTCAGAAATTCAGCACATGTCTGATAATGGGCTTCAAATGCACTTCTACTTGTGATTCAGCACACTCGTCTGATTGGTTTGCGGTAGGGGGGCTCATTTCCCACAGCCGCTTCTGCCATTGGCCATTTGTCTCAGCTGCCCTACTGCCACCCAACACAATCCCCACCTTTCATATGGACATTAGAGGCATGAAGCAGCTTTAACTGGTTCTCTCAGATGTTGTGTGTAGCATTAGACATGAACTTTAAATCACATGACTAAAATAGAAACGACTGGAAAGTTGTAATTAATCTGCTCTTATTTGCTCTAGCTGGTGCCCATGAACTAAATGGGATCAGAAGGCCACAGAAGGCCACAAGCTGAATCTCGCTGCTTTAACATTTGAACGAACCCAAAAGGCCACAGTGTGACAAATCAATAAGATGCAGAGTAAAGTTTTTTCAGCTGTACTGTTTCCAGTCCCATGATGAGAAATAATGGATTTGGAGATGTTGAAACTGTACCTACAGCAAATAATGAGATACAACACTGCCATCATGTGGACTGGGTGTGTATAATGTGTAATTTCTAACCAATACATGGGGGCATACATGTCAACACTGGTTATATATGTACCTTCAGCCAAATACTGAAAACAGAAGTGAAATTATGGGTACTGTATCAAAATCTTAAAACCCCATTTAAAAAAAAATAATGTTTTTTATTAATTTAAAATAGTTACTGAAAATGTATAGCAGTTACTTATTCATTTGTAGTACTTCCGGATTCATTTATCGTAGATACAGAAAAGGTAATGCAGTTACAAACCATGTATAATAGTTATTAAATACTTTATTGTGGCTACTAAATAATTAGTTACTGAACAATTGAAAATAGTTACTAAATACTTTATAGTAATTACCAAATAATTTAAAAGTAGTTACAAAATATGTTAAAGTAATTTATTAAATAATTTAAATTAGTTACTAAATAATTTATAGTAAATACAGAACAATTAAAAATATGTACTAAATAATTTATAGTGATTACTGAATAATTTAATATAGTAACTAAATCATTATTTGAGTTATTACTAAACAATTTGAAATATAAAATTTATAGTCATATAGTTACATATCATTAATAGTAAACATACTTGAACAGTGAACAGTTAACAGGGAACAGTTAGATGCAGTTTCCCGGACATGGACTAAGCCAGTTAAAAGAGAAAATATAGTCCATCTCTAAACTTAATCCTTGTCTGGAAATGTGGCCCATAACGGTTTCCTTTGTTTAGTGGTGTATGATGTGGTGGCACGGGATGTATTTAATGATAGTAGTCCTCACATAAAGCTAAACTAATATGTACTTTTAAAAAGAGGGGTATTTAATAGTTATTTAGAACCATGGAAACTTAAAGAACCATTTTGGTTCTTTGTCTGGTAAAGAGTTTATGTCTATTATTGTAAACCTAGAGATCATTATTTTAGAAAACATTTTAGAAATGAATTTATGAAGCACAAAAAAGATTCAGTTATTGTCATCCTGTAAAATAACCCTTTTCTATTGCACACTGTATTTGGGCCATTTGATTTTTACACTTAAATAACTTTTGATTAAAGCAATAAATTAAAATGCACAGCAACCGACTGGCAATAAGAAATAATTTAAAGTTCTAAAGGAAAACAGCTTTTCTCCCGGAAATGTGAAAACTTGTAAATGTACCCAAAGCATCAAATTTAATATTACGACTACAATAGTTCAAATCCTCCAATAATACGTGAGCAGAGTTACATGTTTTTGTAACTCTGGAAGTATTTTCCACTCATGTTGACATGTGTCTACTAGTTTCTTTATTTGTTTGAGTTCCTTACAGCTGTTGAGATTTTAACTGCATCAGTTATTTTAGAATATCAATCCAACAGATTCTTCACTTAGAACAAGCCACAAGTGTACATAGTACCCAACAAGGCTACTTTTGCATTGTCCTTTCTTCAACAACAAAATGGAACATTTAGATATGCAGTAACAACAAATAAAAAATGTCATAATGTATATTTTTATGTCATGACTGTTTTTTTAAGGCTTTTAACACCAAACTCTTTAAAAATAAAGTCGCCAAAAGGGTTCTTATTGTGATAGCGTAGACATTAGAAGAACCTTAACATAATGCAAAGGTTTGACACTCTTTAAAAAAAAAAAGGATCCTCAATGTTTCTTTACGGAAGATGTTCTATATGGAATTATGATGACTCAAAGAACTCTTTGGATGTGTAAATGTTTCTTCTATTTTTTTTTATTTTTTTTTGCAATAGTAAATTTTTTTTTGCAGATGTTGAAAAAGTGGCTCTATGTTTACAAATGGTTTTACATTTTACATATGTTAAGAGTCAAAGAACCTTTTTTTTAATTTTCTATAGAATCATTTTAACTTATAGTGTTTTTTTTAAACACCTATGGCCCACCGGTGAGCCAAAAGTGTTATTACAAACTTCTAATACCAAAAAATAGCCCCACCAGTTTGTACAGAAGTCCCTGTAGTTACCGAGTAATACACCTTAGTGTGTAATAAAACGTTCTGTATTTAGGGGTTAGCTGTTATAGAATGTATAGGTTTCTTTAAATCTTAAAAACAAAAAATCCACACTCACACATTTTCAGTTATGGTTCTTTAGGCAAACAAATATAATTTTTCTACAGAACAGGTTTTGACACTGTTTTGTTTTAATATGTAAGTAAACACAAGTCACAAAAACATAAAAAGCTGTGCAGGTGTGACCTCAATAAATAAACCTATAAAAATATCCAATTATTTATGTTATTTCATTATGATTTATGTCTATAAAAATAAAAGAAGCCTCTTTTAATATCAAAATACTTTTAATATGTGGCGGGTGTGATGCAGGAAAGCTATAAAAAAGCATTTCATGTCTAGTTCTATACATTACTATATACACCAAAAGACTAAGAAATAAATAATGAAATAGAAAGATTCATCTGATCGTCTACAGAACAGATCAGTAATGCTGTTAGGAGGTCTTGGTCATTAAGAATGCATTAGTAATCCCAGTAAACTGTCAGGTAAACTTGACTGGACGCTGGAGTTCACTGGACTGGGATGGGCAAGAAGTACACAGCGTTCTGGCCTCTGTGGGTCTTGAGGCCGCTCTTCGTTTGCCCGCTTTTCTTGATGCCCACATACCAGTTGCCGAGCTGCTGATATTTGTGTGACCTGTACGTGTTGTAGTGGTTCTCCTCCAGCTTCTCAATGAAGTAGCACTCATCGTTCAGCGTGGACTGCAACACAACACATGAAGGAAGCTGTGAGAGAAGCACTTTTATTGAAAGCTCATCTACTCAGAAAGCTGATGAAGAAGGAATTCATTAAAACAAGTCCGAACACTGCAGACTGCATCACTCACAAGCCTGGTATGTTAGAAGGGTGATTAAGACCCACCCTGTCAGGATCATCTGCATAAGCTTCAACACAGCATTAATTTCACTCTCAACACTCACAGCAGCGTAAAGTTTCCCACTTTTGTCCATGGCCAGGAAACGTCCGGTCTCGTGCCCTTTGATGGCCACCACACCCGCGCTCACTGCCTTCACCTTCAGAACAGCTGCAGTGAAGAAGGAACAGACACAAATAGATCCAGTTCAGAGGTGAATGCTGACAGCTGGGCTGTCAGTCAGTTTGCGCTGCCACCTGTCTGCATGTCTTCATTTTGTTATTAAACATGTTAAAGACGTCAGAACTGATAAGCAGGGTCTGCTGTGTTCTTCTGATCTAAGTAAATGTGAGATATCACTTGAAGTGACCTTGTTCAAAAGTCACTACAACTACTACTACCACTGATAATAAAAATAACACTACTACTGTTACAGATGGTATAAATAATTAAGGTAATACTTATTGTTATTCTACTACTAGTAGTAGTATATTACAACTAATAATAATAATAATAATAGTAATAACACTACTACTACCCCAATTGTATACTACTGCTGCTGCTTCTACTGCTAACAATAATAATAATAACAGTGCTATTCTACACTACTATACTATACTACTACTACTATCATAATAAAAGAATAAGACTACTACTACTACTAATAATAACACTACTACTAGGAGTATGCTACTATTACTACAGCTACTACTACTACCAACAATACTAACAGTACTACTACTACTACAGCAGCTACTACTACTACTGACAATACCAACAGTACTACTACTACTACAGCAGCTACTACTACTACCAACAATACTAACAGTACTACTACTACAGCAGCTACTACTACTACAGACAATACCAACAGTACTACTACTACTACTACAGCAGCTACTACTACTGACAATACTAACAGTACTACTACTACTACAGCCAGTTCTACTAACAATACTAACAGTACTACTACTACTACAGCTACTACTACTACTGACAATACTAACAGTCCTACTATCACTACTACTACTACTACCAACAATACCAACAATTCTACTACTACTACTACTGACAATACTAACAGTACTACTACTACTACAGCCACTACTACTAACAATACTAACAGTACTACTACTACAGCTACTACTACTACTGACAATACTAACAGTCCTACTATCACTACTACTACTACTACCAACAATACCAACAGTTCTACTACTACTACTACTGACAATACTAACAGTACTACTACTACTACAGCCACTACTACTAACAATACTAACAGTACAACTACTACTACTACAGCTACTACTACTGACAATACTAACAGTACTACTACAGCAGCTACTACTACTACTAACAGTACTACTACTACTACAGCCACTACTACTAACAATACTAACAGTACTACTACTACAGCAGTTACTACTGCTACTGACAATACTAACAGTACTACTACTACTACAGCTACTACTACTGACAATACCAACAGTACTACTACAGCAGCTACTACTACTACTAACAGTACTACTACTACTACAGCCACTACTACTAACAATACTAACAGTACTACTACTACAGCAGTTACTACTGCTACTGACAATACTAACAGTACTACTATTACTACAGCTACTACTACTGACAATACCAACAGTACTACTACTACTACAGCCACTACTACTAACAATACTAACAGTCCTACTACTACTACAGCAGCTACTACTACTGACAATACTAACAATACTACTACTACTACTACAGCTACTGCTACTACTACTACAGCTACTACTACTACAACAATAACTACTACTAATTGTAGTATACTACTACTACTGTCGCTGCTTTTACTGCTAGTACTACTAATAATACTAATGTTAGTAGTATACTACTACAGCTAATATACTAGTAAAAATAATACTAACAACAATTTTACAACTAAATGTTAGACATACTACTACTAAAGTAAAGAAGTCATATTTCTATCATTATAAAAACAAATAACATCAACTACAAAACAACAATAATAAGAATAATCCTAAAAAAAATAAAAATAAATAATAATAATAATAATAATAATAAACAAGCATATTGATACAATAGACTGTAATATATAATATTTAAAACATTGGTGATGATAATAATAGAAATACTACTATTACTGTTACTTGTTAAATATTAATACTGATTATAATAGAAATGATAGCAACACCAGCAGCAGAAACAATATTAAATAATAATAAAAGTTTTTTAACAGTGTTAGCCTGGAGTTCACTTCCTTCCTCAACTACAGCACCGGGTACGAGTGTATGTGTGTGTGCGTGAGTGTGTGTGTGTGTTTTCTTACTATACACGTCGTTGTGCTGCCTGCTGCTGTCCACCACTCCGTTGGGCAGGACCCTCAGGTGATGCCCCCCGTTCTTACAGTAGAGTCTCTTAAGCGGGCTGGACCCAGGCTGGTTCTGCTCCAGGCTGAGAACGGTAACGTGGCCCTCCGTCATCGTGTCTGCTGGTCCGGACTGAGCTGTGTCCGGCCCCGTCCAGCCTCCCTGGCCCTGAAACGGCGCGGTCAGTCAACAGTGGTGAGGGCGCTCTACGGAGCTGCAGCGCATTCCAGTCGGCTTTACGAGTAGCCACGCCCACTCCATATACGTCGCCCCGCCCCCTTCAACGTACGTACGACGTATACGTAGGCGCGTGCCTCGTGTGGAGGGGTCATCGTGAAGAGGGGTACAATCTTTTTTAAAACACATAAAAGACGTAGCTGGACACTGAGAAGTCATGATTCCCTAAATGATCCAGCACACCTACCTTCTACCTCCACTTACTGGCCTCTTTATTAGAAACACCTACCTTCTACCTCCACTTACTGGCCTCTTTATTAGAAACACCTACCTTCTACCTCCACTTACTGGCCTCTTTATTAGAAACACCTACCTTCTACCTCCACTTACTGGCCTCTTTATTAGAAACACCTACCTTCTACCTCCACTTACTGGCCTCTTTATTAGAAACACCTACCTTCTACCTCCACTTACTGGCCTCTTCTACCTCCGCTTACCTTCTACCTCCACTTACTGGCCACTTTATTAGAAACACCTACCTTCTACCTCCACTTACTGGCCACTTTATTAGAAACACCGTACCATCTACTCCCACTCACTGGCCACTTTATTAGAAACACCGTACCATCTACTTCCACTCACTGGCCACTTTATTAGAAACACCTACCTTCTACTTCCACTCACTGGCCACTTTATTAGAAACCCTGTACCATCTACTTTCACTCACTGGCCACTTTATTAGAAACACCTACCTTCTTTCACTCACTGGCCACTTTATTAGAAACACCAACAATCTACTTCCACTCACTGGCCACTTTATTAGAAACACCTACCTTCTATTTTCAATCACTGGTCATTTTATGAGCTATTTTACCTTAAAGCTGAATTTCATGTTACTTCAGTTACACATTGTTGACCCATCTGATGTACAGTTTTTTGGCTCTGCACTTATTGTGTCTGATCACAGAACTGCTGCTGACCAGAAATGGTTTGGGCAGTGGCTTATATAAGACAATGTTAATGGTAATGCTGGTACAAAAGTATGAAGAACAGCAGCAAGGAGTGGTCGGCCACCCACTGAGGAAATATCTAGCCTAGATGAAGTCTGTGGTCAGAACTTTACCTTGAAGAAGAGCAAGAGCAGGGATGCCCAACCGTTTTGCCTTGTGGTAGAGTGAGTGTTGAAAATAAGGGAGGTATGTTTCATGCAACTTAATGCTGCATTTTGATAAAACATCCTAACCTGACAACTCTAGACAAGTGATGTCTAGAGAATGACATCAACTGTGATAGGCTACAGTCTCTAACGGTACACTGACAGTTGAGCTACAAGATAAAATAGATAAGCTCTAATAAAGTAAGCATGGGATGTCCATGAGACTGCGCCAAGAGGAACTCTCCTCAGGCTGGTCTCGTCTCATCATGGAAATGATTCACCATAATCATATTCCTGGAACTCCTTCTTTGGGCAGCTGTCAGTGAAACTGTCCTGCTTCACTTAAGACTGAACAGTAGTCGGGGTAAGTGGTCCCCCCTCTTATCATTCACATCTCCGGCCTTAGCTTAGACTTCACATCCGGAATGTCTTGGAAAGCCATCAGGCCTCAGGGCTCAAAAGTGGAAGAGATGGAGAAAGAGAGGGAAAAAAGCCCACAGAAGGAATGCGAGGCTTACCCACAGCATGGCAAGTTTCCATGCGGCCGCAGCAGAGAGGCACTGTCTTACTGGAAATGGAGCCCTGGTGCCAGACGCAGCCGAGGGAACACGGAGTAATGAAAATGACGCCCTGTCAGATGGGTGAAAATGAGTCTGAGAGGCTTACCTGTGACAAAAGTCCCAGCGTGTCTAGCATGGTTTCCAGAACAGGCCTTTTTCTTTTTATTCCCGGCGGACTGAATTACGGATGCTCCTCTGGGACGCAGGCTGTCTTGGGTAAACTGGGTGCGGGTGTGACTCCGGTCCTCCTGAGCCTCTGCTTTTGTACGCACTGAGACAGTGGAAGCGTCACTGGACCTGTTCCAGTGGGCCGACGTCAGTGCTAAATTTACACTGGCCTGGTCAGTGTGTCTGAGTGTGTGAGTGTGTGTGTGTGTGTGTGTGTGTGTTTGGGAAAAGAGCCTGTGTAACACTCTCATTTAGGCAGGCATAACTGTAAATGACCAATACTCCAAGTTAGGCCTCATCTTTTTTATATATGCATGCTTGTGTAATGAAGGCCTTAGAAGGCCTAGTGCTCTCAGGGGTGCTCACTGCTTGCTCATGTACCGTAACTCCTGCCTCAGGTGTGGCTCAGAGTGTGTGAGTGTAAATCCATGGCAGTGCAGTTTCTGCACTTTCTTTAAAGCAGACCTTTAGCATTCCTCACATTTTCTGCATAATTAGATGCCTGAACTGTAAACAAAGTCACTCGGAGGGGTTTGATGTGAAAGGCAGTTAGAATTGTTCACAGCGGTGCTGATAGGAACCAGATGTCTGAAGAGTTAAATGCAGGGGTGTCAAATGTATGGCCCCGCGGGCCGGAAGTAACCCCATAAAGATTCGAATCAGGTGTTCTGGTGACTTGTGCCTCCCATTGAAATGTGCAAAAATCATCATTCATCAACTTAATGATCTAATCTTTACCCACAGGGACGTAAGCCATCCAAATCCCTGCAAACACTTCTGCTGGGATCATTTTCTCATACGCTGCTTTTAGCCAAACTAAATATCTTACCTACTTCTATATTTAGGCAGCTGCACCTATTTATACATACATATATGGCTGCGTCCCAATTGAGCACTACACACGAATACTGTAAGGTATAGACTACATACTAATCTTAATAGTGCAGCTAAGTACACGAAATATTAGTGTACTAACCTGTTTCGTACTAGCAGGGCGTGATGAAGCGTTGCTATGCCAACATAAGTCACTGCAAGTGGCATCGTTAGGCGCTTTTCATTTCTAAAAAACTGTCTCCTATGTGTCCCTCATCTAGACTAGAACTATTATATGGAACAGGGTTCGACAAGGCAATAAGCTCATTGCTGTGCCTCTGCAGAGTGCGTCGCATAAACAGTCTGAACATCAGAGCCTTCATCAGAGAAGCTGTGCGATGTGGTTTATGTGGTGCATCATGGGTATTCCATACCCGTTTAGTGCACATTGTTTGTAAACTACATATTGCAGTGCGTTGTGGGATTGTTACTGTGAACAGGGCATGGTTTTGGACACAGCTCATATGGTGGATATTTGAGTACACTCCACTCTGACACTTTTATCTGTACGACGTACTTCATACTCAAAAACTAGTTAGTATTAGTAATTAGTACGCAATTGGGACGCACCCCATGTTCTCAACGGCGACTATTCCACATGTTCAGACGCTTATTAAAAGAAATTGACTCTCCCTAAAACAGGGAGCTCCACAGCAGAATCTTTATTTCAGCTATGGGTTCAAGTTTTAGGTTTATTTGTCATTTGCACAACATGTCAGGACATTTATGCATTGAAATGCTTGTGGAGAGGCTCAGGTTGATGCTCTACAGGAGGACAAAACTATATACAGTGGGGAAAAAAAGTATTTAGTCAGTCACCAATTGTGCAAGTTCTCCCACTTAAAAAGATGAGAGAGGCCTGTAATTGACATCATAGGTAGACCTCAACTACGAGAGACAAAATGAGAAAAAAGTATTAAGAAAATAAGTATTTGATCAATAACAAAAGTTCATCTCAATACTTTGTTATATATCCTTTGTTGGCAATGACAGAGGTCAAACGTTTTCTGTAAGTCTTCACAAGGTTGGCACACACCGTTGCTGGTATGTTGGCCCATTCCTCCATGCAGATCTCCTCTAGAGCAGTGATGTTTTGGGGCTGTCGGCGGCCAACACAGACTTTCAACTCCCTCCAAAGGTTTTCTATGGGGTTGAGATCTGGAGACTGGCTAGGCCACTCCAGGACCTTGAAATGTTTCTTATGAAGCCACTCCTTGCCCTGGCAGTGTGCTTGGGATCATTGTCATGCTGAAAGACCCAGCCACGTTTCATCTTCAATGCCCTTGCTGATGGAAGGAGGTTTGCACTCAAAATCTCACAATACACGGCCCCATTCATTCTTTCATGTACACGGACCAGTCGTCCTAGTCCCTTTGCAGAGAAACAGCCTCAAAGCATGATGTTGCCTCCCTCATGCTTCACAGTTGGTATGGTGTTCTTTGGATGCAACTCAGCATTCACTCTCCTCCAAACACGACGAGTTGTGTTTGTACCAAACAGTTCTACTTTGGTTTCATCTAACCATAAGACATTCTCCCAATACTCTTCCAGAACATCCAAATGCTCTCTAGCAAACTTCAGACGCGCCCGGATATGTACTGGCTTAAGCAGGGGAACACGTCTGGCACTGCAAGATCTGAGTCCCTGGCGGCGTAGTGTGTTACTGACGGTAGCCTTTGTAACGTTGGTCCCAGCTTTCTGCAGGTCATTCACTAGGTCCCCCCGTGTGGTTCTGGGATTTTTGCTCACCGTTCTTGTGATCATTTTGACCCCATGGGCTGAGATGTTGCGTGGAGCCCCTGATCGAGGGAGATTAGCAGTGATCTTGTAGGTCTTCCATTTTCTGATTATTGCTCCCACAGTAGATTTCTTCACACCAAGCTGCTTGCCTATTGCAGATTCAGTCTTCCCAGCCTGGTGCAGGTCTACAATTTTGTTTCTGGTGGCCTTCGACAGCTCTTTGGTCTTCACCATAGTGGAGTTTGGAGTGTGACTGTTTGAGGTTGTGGGCAGGTGTCTTTTATACTGTTAACGAGTTCAAACAGGTGCCATTAATACAGGTAATGAGTGGAGGACAGAGAAGCCTCTTAAAGAAGAAGTTACAGGTCTGTGACGGCCAGAAATCTTGCTTGTTTGTAGGCGACCAAATACTTATTTTCCACCATTATTTGCAAATAAATTCTTTAAAAATCAGACAATGTGATTTTCAGAATTTTTTCAAAGTTGAGCTCTACCTATGATGTCAATTACAGGCCTCTCTCACAATTGGTGACTGACTAAATACTTTTTTTCCCCACTGTACATACTAAACATTAAAATAAAGTTATATAAAATAATATTAAATAAATACAAAATACACCCAAAATATACACAAAATACAGAATATACAAAGACAGGAGAAATGATCTGATATGTACATTTACGAGACAGGTATAGACTGAGAGAGAGAGTGGAGCTAAATATGAATATGTATGTTTATGTCTATTCCTGTTGTATAAAGTGACTTAGTGATGTTGTCCATAGCAGTAATATATAGAGTATTAATAATAAAGTGTCAGAGTGCAGTGGTGAAAGGTTCACAGCTTGTTCAGGAACCTGATAGCTTGTGGGTAGAAACTGTTCATTAGCCGGTTTGTTCTGGCCTGGATGCTGCGGTTCCTCCTGCCTGATGGCAGTAAGGTGAACAGGCTGTGTGCTGGGTGGCTACAGTCCAACTGGATCTTCTGGATTTTTCTCAGGCAGCGGGACTGGTAGATGTCCTGCAAGTCTGGAAGTTTGCTGCCTATGATGAACTCCGCTGTCCTCACCACTCTCTTCAGGGGCTTGCGGTCGTAGGCAGTACAGCTGCCGTACTAGACAGTGATGCAGGCCGTGAGGATGCTCTCTATGGTGCAACTGTAGAAGTTGGTGAGGATCTCAAGAAGCAGACCAAACTTCCTGAGCCTTCTCAGGAAGAAGAGGCACTGACGGGCAGACCTCACTGCTTTGTTGGTGTGAAGTGACCAGGAGAGGTCATCGGTGAGCTGTACCCCGAGGAACCTAACACTGCTCACCCTCTCCACTTCAGCTTCATTGATGAATAAGGGTGAGTGACCACCCCTCTGCACCTGTAGTCCACGATCATCTCCTTAGTTTTGCTGATGTTGAGACTGAGGTTGTTGAAGATGATGTTGGATGTGTGTCTGGCTACACAGTCATGTGTAAACAGGGAATACAAGAGGGGGCTGAGGACACAGCCCTGAGGAGCCCCTGTGCTCAGAATCAGCGTGGACGAGAAGCTGTTTCCTACTCTCACCACCTGGGGTCTACCTGTTAGGAAGTCCAGGACCCAGTTGCACAGATGAGAGTTCAAACCCAAGTCTGTGAGCTTGGGGATGAGTTTAGCCGGGATGATGGTGTCGATGGTGGTAATGGTTGTGCTTTATTAATCCTTATAATAATTATAATTATAATTATTTTAAAAAGTTGATATTATGAGTTGAATTGAATTTAACTTCCTGCACTCTCTGGTAGATTTGCCCCTCCCCCCCAATGTTTAATTTATGGCTGCTGCCTTGGGTCCAGCTTTTTTTTTGGCATTTTCCAGTGAGTTAGCCACTGTTCCACTAGCACCTGTAACATAAGGGTTGAAGCAGGCTGCATGTGCAAAGGGACTTAAGGCTAGCAAATATAATACAGGCCAATCCATAATCCAGGTAACAGAACTAAGCAGAGGGTCAAAACCAGAATAAACAATAAAGTAACAAGGACTGCTAGTGAAACAGCGACTTCAGCAAAAGCACTCCACACTGAGGTGCTTAAGAGGAGTGCCAATCCCTCCAATCATGACCCGCACCTGTGTGCTGGAGATGAGCCTCAGGTGACGGGCAGAGCTTAACCTTTGCACAATAGAGCACATGACCTGTGGCCAGCAGAGGGAGACATTATAGCAGCACACTTTAGCCACAATGTGGTAATGATTCTACTATTCTCTATTAGCAAACAGCAAAACTTCAGGCTTTTTTTAAAAGAAGTGCCCACAGTGTCTGGTTTTCCAGTAAAAATCAGCCTGCCTCCCAAGACCTCGGACTACCAGTAATGCAGCCCATCACCACAGATGAATTTGCCGTGCCTGGTTTACTGCCTCGACTAGCTAAATCACAGCGCCTCTAACAGCCAAATCACAGCGCCTCTAAGAGCCAAATCACAGCGCCTCTAAGAGCCAAATCACAGTGCCTCAAATAACTAAATCACAGTGCCTCAAATAACTAAATCACAGTGCCTCAAATAACTAAATCACATGGTTATACCCATGCTGCCTGGTTACCTTGTATTAATACAAAGTAAAGTGTGGTAAGTGAACCCAAACGCCCCCACTAAAACTGTCACTAGCCACTCAGCCCAACGCTGATGTTATGCCTTGTTACACACAGTTAAACTAAAACAGATACTAACCAATGAGGGGAAAAAAAGAGC
The DNA here is from genome assembly GCF_030463535.1 of Salminus brasiliensis. Taxonomy (NCBI): domain Eukaryota; kingdom Metazoa; phylum Chordata; class Actinopteri; order Characiformes; family Bryconidae; genus Salminus; species Salminus brasiliensis. The sequence continues at coordinate 25,078,423 of NC_132895.1, forward strand.
TGTATGATACCTTCTTGTCCTCCTTTCAGACCTTGCAACAAAATTCAACACTACATTTAAGGACTCACTTGATTTTCTGACAAGGTGTGAGATGTTTTTGGGATAATTTTAAAAAGGTTTTGGCCTAAAATCTAATTCCTAAAGTCCCTTAATGGCAGAGTGGCAGGGTGTTGAACTGGTGTTTTTCCAATCTACCTCTAATTTTCCAGCATCACATATTAAACTCAAAGGATGTGTATTGGTTCACTGGGGGTCTTGGGAAGTACACAACTTTTTTTTATTTGCTTAATGAAGTAAATTCACTGTAAAAAAAAAAAAAAAAAAAAAGGCGATGGCAGAGGTTGATTTTTATGAGACAAGATAAGATAAAATAAGAATGGTGAAGTCTAAATATTTTAAACGTAATTGTTAAGCATAAGTGCTGTAGACCAAAGCAGTCCAAGTATAACTTTTTGGCCACAATCTGTTTACCTTTATGGAGAAACATAGGAAAAGAACACCTTGCCAACTGTGAAGCATGGGGGTGGATGTATCATACATGGGAGGGGGGTGCAAATTTCAAACCATCTGTAATGAGACTGAGCCAAAAAGAATAAAAAAAAAAAAAAAGGATGGCTTCTGCAATAGGATAATGGCCCACAACATATATTGCAATACCTATAAAATACTGTAATGTTTATTCCAGTACTGTAACCAGTATCACAGCTATGATCACAGCATTGGAGTTGTTTTTATCACAGCAAATATCAGACTGCTTGGAATTAAGAGCTGTAAAATAATGATATAGTGTAAAGTGAAGACACGGTTTGTATCATTTTCAGCATCTGAAGACATTTAAATACATAGATACATTTAATATTATAAATACATTTAATATTATA